>NW_026609824.1:0-252500 GCF_029499605.1 Hyla sarda
TCCTTATGCTGCTATCCTTTTATAATCCATAATTTTGGGGCCAGGTTGTCCGATAACTTGGCAAAGTGAAAACAGTATGAGTGTATGATGGTTTTGAGAACATAGGTGTAGAAGCACAAATCGAGGAAAGGATAGCAGCATATGGCAACTTAACTGTTTGTTTTTCCAAAGCAAATGAAGAGTGCATAATTATTAAAAAAAAGGGTTATTTTTGGAGATGGACAGGCAGGCTGTAGGGAGGAGGTAGGCCTGTATTTTGAACTTAAAAACTCAAATGGGTTTTTGGGTTCAAAATGTGTATTCTTCCCTTATGCTGCTATCCTTTTTATAATCCATAATTTTGGGGCCAGGTTGTCCGATAACTCGGCAAAGTGAAAACAGTATGAGTGTATGATGGTTACCCCTGCTATCGGCGCTGCTGCCCCTTCTCTCCCCCTGGCTATCAGTGCCGCTGCCCCATTGCCGGCGCCGATAGCCAGG
The DNA here is from genome assembly GCF_029499605.1 of Hyla sarda. Classification (NCBI taxonomy): domain Eukaryota; kingdom Metazoa; phylum Chordata; class Amphibia; order Anura; family Hylidae; genus Hyla; species Hyla sarda. The sequence continues at coordinate 481 of NW_026609824.1, forward strand.
GGGAGAGAAACGGCGCCGGCAATGGGGCAGCGATGTCGACAGACAGGGGGAAAGAAGGGGCAGCAGCACCCATTGCCGGCCGCTGCCCCGTTGCCTCCCCCATCCCCGGTTGTATAATTACCTGTTGCTGGGGTCGGGTCAGCGCTGCTTCAGGCCTCCGGGTGTGCATTCCCTGCGTCGTTGCTATGCTTTGCATGGCGCGGCGCAATGATGAGAGACGTCACTCGTCATTGCGTCTCGCAACGCATAGCAATGATGCAGGGGACGCACAACAGAGGCCTGAAGCAGCTCGGACCCGACCCCGGCAACAGGTAATTATACAACTAGGGATGGGGGAGGCAACGGGGCAGCGGCACCGGCAATGGGTGCCGCTGCCCCCCTGGCTATCGGTGCCGTTGCCCCATTACCGGCGCCGCTTCTCTCCCCCTGGCTATCGGCGCTGGCAATGGGACAGCGGCACCGATAGCCAGGGGGAGAGAAGGGGCAGCGGCGCCGATAGCAGGGGGATAGAAGCGGCGGTAGCAGGGCTCTAGACCCCAGGAAGGCAGGGGGAGAGAAGCAGGCAGCGACGGCCTCTCTCCTCCTGCCTTTCCTGGGGGCTCTGTGGGTTGAGAAGCAGTGTATCGGGGTACACACATGCGCACACACACGCATCCTCATTTTATGAAGGATATTTGGGTAAAAACTTTTTTACCCAAATATCCTTGGTAAAATGAGGGTGGCGTGTTACAGGCCGGTGCGATGTACACCCCGATAAATACGGTAATGTTCCCTTATGCTGCTACCCTTTTATAATCCATAATTTTTGGGCCAGGTAGTCTAATTACTTGGCGACATAATAACAGTATGAGTGCATGGTTTGGGAAAATAGATGCAGAAGGACAAATGGATGAAAGGATGGCCGCATCTGGCAACTTTACTGTTTTGCTTTTTTTCAATGCAAAGGAGGAGCGTATAATTATTAAAAAGGGTATTTTTGGAGATGGACAGGCAGGCTGTAGGGGAGGAGGTAGGCCTGTATTTTGAACTTAAAAACTCAAATGGGTTTTTGGGTTCAAAATGTGTATCTTTCACTAATCCTGCTATCCTTTTATAAAACCATAATTTTTGGGCCAGGTAGTCTAATTACTTGGCGACATAATAACAGTATGAGTGCATGGTTTGGGAAAATAGATGCAGAAGGACAAATGGATGAAAGGATGGCCGCATCTGGCAACTTTACTGTTTGCTTTTTTTCAATGCAAAGGAGAGGCGTATAATTATTAAAAAGGGTATTTTCGGAGATGGACAGGCAGGCTGTAGGGGAGGAGGTAGGCCTGTATTTTGAACTTAAAAACTCAAATGGGTTTTTGGGTTCAAAATGTGTTTTTTTTCACTAATGCTGCTATCCTTTTATAATTCATAATGTTTGGGCCAGGTAGTCTAATTACTTGGCGACATAATAACAGTATGAGTGCATGGTTTGGGAAAATAGATGCAGAAGGACAAATGGATGAAAGGATGGCCGCATCTGGCACCTTTTACTGTTTGCTTTTTTTCAATGCAAAGGAGGAGCATATAATTATTAAAAAGGGTATTTTTGGAGATGGACAGGCAGGCTGTAGGGGAGGAGGTAGAAAGAAAGAAAGAAAGAAGGGGCAGCGGCACCCATTGCCGGCGCCGCTTCCCTGTTGCCTCCCCCATCCCCGGTTGTATAATTACCTGTTGCTGGGGTCGGGTCAGCGCTGCTTCAGGCCTCCGGGGTGCATTCCCTGCGTCGTTGCTATGCGCTGCATGGCGCGGCGCAATGACGAGTGACATCACTCGTCATTGCGTCTCGCAACGCATAGCAATGATGTAGGGGACGCACACCGGAGGCCTGAAGCAGCGCGGACCCGACCCCCGGCAACAGGTAATTATACAACTAGGGATGGGGGAGGCAACGGGGCAGCGGCGACGGCAATGGGTGCCGCTGCCCCTTAAGCCCCCCTGGCTATCGGTGCCGTTGCCCCATTACCGGCGCCGCTTCTCTCCCCCTGGCTATCGGCGCTGGCAATGGGACAGCGGCACCGATAGCCAGGGGGAGAGAAGGGGGCAGCGGCGCCGATAGCAGGGGGAGAGAAGCGGCGGTAGCAGGGCTAATTACTTGGCGACATAATAACAAAATGAGTGCATGGTTTGGGAAAATAGATGCAGAAGGACAAATGGATGAAAGGATGGCCGCATCTGGCAACTTTACTGTTTGCTTTTTTTCAATGCAAAGGAGGAGCGTATAATTATTAAAAAGAGTATTTTTGGAGATAGACAGGTAGGCTGTAGGGGAGGAGGTAGGCCTGTATTTTGAACTTAAAAACTCAAATGGGTTTTTGGGTTCAAAATGTGTATTTTTCCCTTATGCTGCTATCCTTTTATAATCCATAATTTTGGGGCCAGGTTGTCCGATAACTTGGCAAAGTGAAAACAGTATGAGTGTATGATGGTTTGAGAACATAGGTGTAGAAGCACAAATCGAGGAAAGGATAGCAGCATATGGCAACTTAACTGTTTGTTTTTCCAAAGCAAATGAAGAGTGCATAATTATTAAAAAAAGGGTATTTTTGGAGATGGACAGGCAGGCTGTAGGGGAGGAGGTAGGCCTGTATTTTGAACTTAAAAACTCAAATGGGTTTTTGGGTTCAAATGTGTATTCTTCCCTTATGCTGCTATCCTTTTTATAATCCATAATTTTGGGGCCAGGTTGTCCGATAACTCGGCAAAGTGAAAACAGTATGAGTGTATGATGGTTACCCCTGCTATCGGCGCTGCTGCCCCTTCTCTCCCCCTGGCTATCAGTGCCGCTGCCCCCATTGCCGGCGCCGATAGCCAGGGGGGAGAGAAACGGCGCCGGCAATGGGGCAGCGATGTCGACAGACAGGGGGAAAGAAGGGGCAGCAGCACCCATTGCCGGCGCCGCTGCCCCCGTTGCCTCCCCCCATCCCCGGTTGTATAATTACCTGTTGCTGGGGTCGGGTCAGCGCTGCTTCAGGCCTCCGGTGTGCATTCCCTGCGTCGTTGCTATGCTTTGCATGGCGCGGCGCAATGATGAGAGACGTCACTCGTCATTGCGTCTCGCAACGCATAGCAATGATGCAGGGGACGCACAACAGAGGCCTGAAGCAGCTCGGACCCGACCCCGGCAACAGGTAATTATACAACTAGGGATGGGGGAGGCAACGGGGCAGCGGCACCGGCAATGGGTGCCCGCTGCCCCCCCTGGCTATCGGTGCCGTTGCCCCATTACCGGCGCCGCTTCTCTCCCCCCTGGCTATCGGCGCTGGCAATGGGACAGCGGCACCGATAGCCAGGGGGAGAGAAGGGGCAGCGGCGCCGATAGCAGGGGGATAGAAGGCGGCCGGGTAGCAGGGCTCTAGACCCCAGGAAGGCAGGGGGAGAGAAGCAGGCAGCGACGGCCTCTCTCCTCCTGCCTTTCCTGGGGGCTCTGTGGGTTGAGAAGCAGTGTATCGGGGTACACACATGCGCACACACACGCATCCTCATTTTATGAAGGATATTTGGGTAAAAACTTTTTTTACCCAAATATCCTTGGTAAAATGAGGGTGCGTGTTACAGGCCGGTGCGATGTACACCCCGATAAATACGGTAATGTTCCCTTATGCTGCTACCCTTTTATAATCCATAATTTTTGGGGCCAGGTAGTCTAATTACTTGGCGACATAATAACAGTATGAGTGCATGGTTTGGGAAAATAGATGCAGAAGGACAAATGGATGAAAGGATGGCCGCATCTGGCAACTTTACTGTTTGCTTTTTTTCAATGCAAAGGAGGAGCGTATAATTATTAAAAAGGGTATTTTTGGAGATGGACAGGCAGGCTGTAGGGGAGGAGGTAGGCCTGTATTTTGAACTTAAAAACTCAAATGGGTTTTTGGGTTCAAAATGTGTATCTTTCACTAATCCTGCTATCCTTTTATAAACCATAATTTTTGGGCCAGGTAGTCTAATTACTTGGCGACATAATAACAGTATGAGTGCATGGTTTGGGAAAATAGATGCAGAAGGACAAATGGATGAAAGGATGGCCGCATCTGGCAACTTTACTGTTTGCTTTTTTTCAATGCAAAGGAGAGGCGTATAATTATTAAAAAGGGTATTTTCGGAGATGGACAGGCAGGCTGTAGGGGAGGAGGTAGGCCTGTATTTTGAACTTAAAAACTCAAATGGGTTTTTGGGTTCAAAATGTGTTTTTTTTCACTAATGCTGCTATCCTTTTATAATTCATAATGTTTGGGCCAGGTAGTCTAATTACTTGGCGACATAATAACAGTATGAGTGCATGGTTTGGGAAAATAGATGCAGAAGGACAAATGGATGAAAGGATGGCCGCATCTGGCACCTTTTACTGTTTGCTTTTTTTCAATGCAAAGGAGGAGCATATAATTATTAAAAAGGGTATTTTTGGAGATGGACAGGCAGGCTGTAGGGGAGGAGGTAGAAAGAAAGAAAGAAAGAAGGGGCAGCGGCACCCATTGCCGGCGCCGCTTCCCTGTTGCCTCCCCCATCCCCGGTTGTATAATTACCTGTTGCTGGGGTCGGGTCAGCGCTGCTTCAGGCCTCCGGGGTGCATTCCCTGCGTCGTTGCTATGCGCTGCATGGCGCGGCGCAATGACGAGTGACATCACTCGTCATTGCGTCTCGCAACGCATAGCAATGATGTAGGGGACGCACACCGGAGGCCTGAAGCAGCGCGGACCCGACCCCGGCAACAGGTAATTATACAACTAGGGATGGGGGAGGCAACGGGGCAGCGGCGACGGCAATGGGTGCCGCTGCCCCTTAAGCCCCCCTGGCTATCGGTGCCGTTGCCCCATTACCGGCGCCGCTTCTCTCCCCCTGGCTATCGGCGCTGGCAATGGGACAGCGGCACCGATAGCCAGGGGGAGAGAAGGGGCAGCGGCGCCGATAGCAGGGGGAGAGAAGCGGCGGTAGCAGGGCTCTAGACCCCAGGAAAGGCAGGGGGAGAGAAGCAGGCAGCGATGGCCTCTCTCCCCCTGCCTTTCCTGGGGGCTCTGTGGGTTGAGAAGCAGTGTATCGGGGTACACACATGCACACACACGCACCCTCATTTTATGAAGGATATTTGGGTAAAAACTTTTTTTACCCAAATATCCTTGGTAAAATGAGGGTGCCTGTTATAGGCCGGTGCGTTGTACACCCCGATAAATATGGTAATGTTCCCTTATGCTGCTACCCCTTTTATAATCCATAATTTTTGGGCCAGGTAGTCTAATTACTTGGCGACATAATAACAGTAACAGGAAAATAGATGCAGAAGGACAAATGGATGAAAGGATGGCCGCATCTGGGAACTTTACTGTTTGCTTTTTTTCAATGCAAAGGAGGAGCGTATAATTATTAAAAAGGGTATTTTTGGAGATGGACAGGCAGGCTGTAGGGGAGGAGGTAGGCCTGTATTTTGAACTTAAAAACTCAAATGGGTTTTGGGTTCAAAATGTGTATTTTTCACTAATGCTGCTATCCTTTTATAATCCATAATTTTTGGGCATGGTAGTCTAATTACTTGGCGACATAATAACAAAATGAGTGCATGGTTTGGGAAAATAGATGCAGAAGGACAAATGGATGAAAGGATGGCCGCATCTGGCAACTTTACTGTTTGCTTTTTTTCAATGCAAAGGAGGAGCGTATAATTATTAAAAAGAGTATTTTTGGAGATGGACAGGCAGGCTGTAGGGGAGGAGGTAGGCCTGTATTTTGAACTTAAAAACTCAAATGGGTTTTTGGGTTCAAAATGTGTATTTTTCCCTTATGCTGCTATCCTTTTATAATCCATAATTTTGGGGCCAGGTTGTCCGATAACTTGGCAAAGTGAAAACAGTATGAGTGTATGATGGTTTGAGAACATAGGTGTAGAAGCACAAATCGAGGAAAGGATAGCAGCATATGGCAACTTAACTGTTTGTTTTTCCAAAGCAAATGAAGAGTGCATAATTATTAAAAAAAGGGTATTTTTGGAGATGGACAGGCAGGCTGTAGGGGAGGAGGTAGGCCTGTATTTTGAACTTAAAAACTCAAATGGGTTTTTGGGTTCAAAATGTGTATTCTTCCCTTATGCTGCTATCCTTTTTATAATCCATAATTTTGGGGCCAGGTTGTCCGATAACTCGGCAAAGTGAAAACAGTATGAGTGTATGATGGTTACCCCTGCTATCGGCGCTGCTGCCCCTTCTCTCCCCCTGGCTATCAGTGCCGCTGCCCCATTGCCGGCGCCGATAGCCAGGGGGAGAGAAACGGCGCCGGCAATGGGGCAGCGATGTCGACAGACAGGGGGAAAGAAGGGGCAGCAGCACCCATTGCCGGCGCCGCTGCCCCGTTGCCTCCCCCATCCCCGGTTGTATAATTACCTGTTGCTGGGGTCGGGTCAACGCTGCTTCAGGCCTCCGGTGTGCATTCCCTGCGTCGTTGCTATGCTTTGCATGGCGCGGCGCAATGATGAGAGACGTCACTCGTCATTGCGTCTCGCAACGCATAGCAATGATGCAGGGGACGCACAACAGAGGCCTGAAGCAGCTCGGACCCGACCCCGGCAACAGGTAATTATACAACTAGGGATGGGGGAGGCAACGGGGCAGCGGCACCGGCAATGGGTGCCGCTGCCCCCCTGGCTATCGGTGCCGTTGCCCCATTACCGGCGCCGCTTCTCTCCCCCTGGCTATCGACGCTGGCAATGGGACAGCGGCACCGATAGCCAGGGGGAGAGAAGGGGCAGCGGCGCCGATAGCAGGGGGATAGAAGCGGCGGTAGCAGGGCTCTAGACCCCAGGAAGGCAGGGGGAGAGAAGCAGGCAGCGACGGCCTCTCTCCTCCTGCCTTTCCTGGGGGCTCTGTGGGTTGAGAAGCAGTGTATCGGGGTACACACATGCACACACACGCATCCTCATTTTATGAAGGATATTTGGGTAAAAACTTTTTTTACCCAAATATCCTTGGTAAAATGAGGGTGCGTGTTACAGGCCGGTGCGATGTACACCCCGATAAATACGGTAATGTTCCCTTATGCTGCTACCCTTTTATAATCCATAATTTTTGGGCCAGGTAGTCTAATTACTTGGCGACATAATAACAGTATGAGTGCATGGTTTGGGAAAATAGATGCAGAAGGACAAATGGATGAAAGGATGGCCGCATCTGGCAACTTTACTGTTTGCTTTTTTTCAATGCAAAGGAGAGGCGTATAATTATTAAAAAGGGTATTTTTGGAGATGGACAGGCAGGCTGTAGGGGAGGAGGTAGGCCTGTATTTTGAACTTAAAAACTCAAATGGGTTTTTGGGTTCAAAATGTGTTTTTTTCACTAATGCTGCTATCCTTTTATAATTCATAATGTTTGGGCCAGGTAGTCTAATTACTTGGCGACATAATAACAGTATGAGTGCATGGTTTGGGAAAATAGATGCAGAAGGACAAATGGATGAAAGGATGGCCGCATCTGGCAACTTTACTGTTTGCTTTTTTTCAATGCAATGGAGGAGCGTATAATTATTAAAAAGGGTATTTTTGGAGATGGACAGGCAGGCTGTAGGGGAGGAGGTAGGCCTGTATTTTGAACTTAAAAACTCAAATGGGTTTTTGGGTTCAAAATGTGTATTTTTCACTAAAGCTGCTATCCTTTTATAATCCATAATTTTTGGGCAAGGTAGTCTAATTACTTGGCGACATAATAACAGTATGAGTGCATGGTTTGGGAAAATAGATGCAGAAGGACAAATGGATGAAAGGATGGCCGCATCTGGCAACGTTACTGTTTGCTTTTTTTCAATGCAAAGGAGGAGCGTATAATTATTAAAAAGGGTATTTTTGGAGATGGACAGGCAGGCTGTAGGGGAGGAGGTAGGCCTGTATTTTGAACTTAAAAACTCAAATGGGTTTTTGGGTTCAAAATGTGTATTTTTCACTAATGCTGCTCTCCTTTTATAAACCATAATTTTTGGGCCAGGTAGTCTAATTACTTGGCGACATAATAACAGTATGAGTGCATGGTTTGGGAAAATAGATGCAGAAGGACAAATGGATGAAAGGATGGCCGCATCTGGCAACTTTACTGTTTGCTTTTTTTCAATGCAAAGGAGGAGCGTATAATTATTAAAAAGGGTATTTTTGGAGATGGACAGGCAGGCTGTAGGGGAGGAGGTAGGCCTGTATTTTGAACTTAAAAACTCAAATGGGTTTTTGGGTTCAAAATGTGTATTTTTCCCTTATGCTGCTATCCTTTTATAATCCATCATTTTTGGGCCAGGTAGTCTAATTACTTGGCGACATAATAACAGTATGAGTGCGTGGTTTGGGAAAATAGATGCAGAAGGACAAATGGATGAAAGGATGGCCGCATCTGGCAACTTTACTGTTTGCTTTTTTTCAATGCAAAGGAGGAGCGTATAATTATTAAAAGGCTATTTTTGGAGATGGACAGGCAGGCTGTAGGGGAGGAGGTAGGCCTGTATTTTGAACTTAAAAACTCAAATGGGTTTTTGGGTTCAAAATGTGTATTTTTCCCTTATGCTGCTATCCTTTTATAATCCATAATTTTGGGGCCAGGTTGTCCGATAACTTGGCAAAGTGAAAACAGTATGAGTGTATGATGGTTTGGGAACATAGGTGTAGAAGCACAAATCGATGAAAGGATAGCAGCATATGGCAACTTAACTGTTTGTTTTTCCAAAGCAAATGAAGAGTGCATAATTATTAAAAAAGGGTATTTTTGGAGATGGACAGGCAGGCTGATGGGGAGGAGGTAGGCCTGTATTTTGAACTTAAAAACTCAAATGGGTTTTTGGGTTCAAAATGTGTATTTTTCACTAATGCTGCTATCCTTTTATAATCCATAATTTTTGGGCAAGGTAGTCTAATTACTTGGCGACATAATAACAGTATGAGTGCATGGTTTGGGAAAATAGATGCAGAAGGACAAATGGATGAAAGGATGGCCGCATCTGGCACCTTTACTGTTTGCTTTTTTTCAATGCAAAGGAGGAGCGTATAATTATTAAAAAGGGTATTTTTGGAGATGGACAGGCAGGCTGTAGGGGAGGAGGTAGGCCTGTATTTTGAACTTAAAAACTCAAATGGGTTTTTGGGTTCAAAATGTGTATTTTTCCCTTATGCTGCTATCCTTTTATAATCCATAATTTTTGGGCAAGGTAGTCTAATTACTTGGCGACATAATAACAGTATGAGTGCATGGTTTGGGAAAATAGATGCAGAAGGACAAATGGATGAAAGGATGGCCGCATCTGGCACCTTTACTGTTTGCTTTTTTTCAATGCAAAGGAGGAGCGTATAATTATTAAAAAGGGTATTTTTGGAGATGGACAGGCAGGCTGTAGGGGAGGAGGTAGGCCTGTATTTTGAACTTAAAAACTCAAATGGGTTTTTGGGTTCAAAATGTGTATTTTTCCCTTATGCTGCTATCCTTTTATAATCCATAATTTTTGGGCCAGGTAGTCTAATTACTTGGCGACATAATAACAATATGAGTGCGTGGTTTGGGAAAATAGATGCAGAAGGACAAATGGATGAAAGGATGGCCGCATCTGGCAACTTTACTGTTTGCTTTTTTTCAATGCAAAGGAGGAGCGTATAATTATTAAAAGGCTATTTTTGGAGATGGACAGGCAGGCTGTAGGGGAGGAGGTAGAAAGAAAGAAAGAAGGGGCAGCGGCACCCATTGCCGGCGCCGCTTCCCTGTTGCCTCCCCCATCCCCGGTTGTATAATTACCTGTTGCTGGGGTCGGGTCAGCGCTGCTTCAGGCCTCCGGGGTGCATTCCCTGCGTCGTTGCTATGCGCTGCATGGCGGGGCGCAATGACGAGTGACCTCACTCGTCATTTCGTCTCGCAACGCATAGCAATGATGTAGGGGACACACACCGGAGGCCTGAAGCAGCGAGGACCCGACCCCGGCAACAGGTAATTATACAACTAGGGATGGGGGAGGCAACGGGGCAGCGGCGACGGCAATGGGTGCCGCTGCCCCTTAAGCCCCCCTGGCTATCGGTGCCGTTGCCCCATTACCGGCGCCGCTTCTCTCCCCCTGGCTATCGGCGCTGGCAATGGGACAGCGGCACCGATAGCCAGGGGGAGAGAAGGGGCAGCGGCGCCGATAGCAGGGGGAGAGAAGCGGCGGTAGCAGGGCTCTAGACCCCAGGAAAGGCAGGGGAAGAGAAGCAGGCAGCGATGGCCTCTCTCCCCCTGCCTTTCCTGGGGGCTCTGTGGGTTGAGAAGCAGTGTATCGGGGTACACACATGCACACACACGCACCCTCATTTTATGAAGGATATTTGGGTAAAAACTTTTTTTACCCAAATATCCTTGGTAAAATGAGGGTGCCTGTTATAGGCCGGTGCGTTGTACACCCCGATAAATATGGTAATGTTCCCTTATGCTGCTACACTTTTATAATCCATAATTTTTGGGCCAGGTAGTCTAATTACTTGGCGACATAATAACAGTAACAGGAAAATAGATGCAGAAGGACAAATGGATGAAAGGATGGCCGCATCTGGGAACTTTACTGTTTGCTTTTTTTCAATGCAAAGGAGGAGCGTATAATTATTAAAAAGGGTATTTTTGGAGATGGACAGGCAGGCTGTAGGGGAGGAGGTAGGCCTGTATTTTGAACTTAAAAACTCAAATGGGTTTTTGGGTTCAAAATGTGTATTTTTCACTAATGCTGCTATCCTTTTATAATCCATAATTTTTGGGCATGGTAGTCTAATTACTTGGCGACATAATAACAAAATGAGTGCATGGTTTGGGAAAATAGATGCAGAAGGACAAATGGATGAAAGGATGGCCGCATCTGGCAACTTTACTGTTTGCTTTTTTTCAATGCAAAGGAGGAGCGTATAATTATTAAAAAGAGTATTTTTGGAGATGGACAGGCAGGCTGTAGGGGAGGAGGTAGGCCTGTATTTTGAACTTAAAAACTCAAATGGGTTTTTGGGTTCAAAATGTGTATTTTTCCCTTATGCTGCTATCCTTTTATAATCCATAATTTTGGGGCCAGGTTGTCCGATACCTTGGCAAAGTGAAAACAGTATGAGTGTATGATGGTTTGAGAACATAGGTGTAGAAGCACAAATCGAGGAAAGGATAGCAGCATATGGCAACTTAACTGTTTGTTTTTCCAAAGCAAATGAAGAGTGCATAATTATTAAAAAAAGGGTATTTTTGGAGATGGACAGGCAGGCTGATGGGGAGGAGGTAGGCCTGTATTTTGAACTTAAAAACTCAAATGGGTTTTTCGGTTCAAAATATGTATTTTTCCCTTATGCTGCTATCCTTTTATAATCGATAATTTTTGGGCCAGGTAGTCTAATTACTTGGCGACATAATAACAGTATGAGTGCATGGTTTGGGAAAATAGATGCAGAAGGACAAATGGATGAAAGGATGGCCGCATCTGGCAACTTTACTGTTTGCTTTTTTTCAATGCAAAGGAGGAGCGTATAATTATTAAAAGGGTATTTTTGGAGATGGACAGGCAGGCTGTAGGGGAGGAGGTAGGCCTGTATTTTGAACTTAAAAACTCAAATGGGTTTTTGGGTTCAAAATGTGTATTTTTCCCTTATGCTGCTATCCTTTTATAATCCATAATTTTGGGGCCAGGTTGTCCGATAACTTGGCAAAGTGAAAACAGTATGAGTGTATGATGGTTTGAGAACATAGGTGTAGAAGCACAAATCGAGGAAAGGATAGCAGCATATGGCAACTTAACTGTTTGTTTTTCCAAAGCAAATGAAGAGTGCATAATTATTTAAAAAAAAGGGTATTTTTGGAGATGGACAGGCAGGCTGATGGGGAGGAGGTAGGCCTGTATTTTGAACTTAAAAACTCAAATGGGTTTTTCGGTTCAAAATATGTATTTTTCCCTTATGCTGCTATCCTTTTATAATCGATAATTTTTGGGCCAGGTAGTCTAATTACTTGGCGACATAATAACAGTATGAGTGCATGGTTTGGGAAAATAGATGCAGAAGGACAAATGGATGAAAGGATGGCCGCATCTGGCAACTTTACTGTTTGCTTTTTTTCAATGCAAAGGAGGAGCGTATAATTATTAAAAGGGTATTTTTGGAGATGGACAGGCAGGCTGTAGGGGAGGAGGTAGGCCTGTATTTTGAACTTAAAAACTCAAATGGGTTTTTGGGTTCAAAATGTGTATTCTTCCCTTATGCTGCTATCCTTTTTATAATCCATAATTTTGGGGCCAGGTTGTCCGATAACTCGGCAAAGTGAAAACAGTATGAGTGTATGATGGTTACCCCTGCTATCGGCGCTGCTGCCCCTTCTCTCCCCCTGGCTATCAGTGCCGCTGCCCCATTGCCGGCGCCGATAGCCAGGGGGAGAGAAACGGCGCCGGCAATGGGGCAGCGATGTCGACAGACAGGGGGAAAGAAGGGGCAGCAGCACCCATTGCCGGCGCCGCTGCCCCGTTGCCTCCCCCATCCCCGGTTGTATAATTACCTGTTGCTGGGGTCGGGTCAGCGCTGCTTCAGGCCTCCGGTGTGCATTCCCTGCGTCGTTGCTATGCTTTGCATGGCGCGGCGCAATGATGAGAGACGTCACTCGTCATTGCGTCTCGCAACGCATAGCAATGATGCAGGGGACGCACAACAGAGGCCTGAAGCAGCTCGGACCCGACCCCGGCAACAGGTAATTATACAACTAGGGATGGGGGAGGCAACGGGGCAGCGGCACCGGCAATGGGTGCCGCTGCCCCCCTGGCTATCGGTGCCGTTGCCCCATTACCGGCGCCGCTTCTCTCCTCCTGGCTATCGGCGCTGGCAATGGGACAGCGGCACCGATAGCCAGGGGGAGAGAAGGGGCAGCGGAGCCGATAGCAGGGGGATAGAAGCGGCGGTAGCAGGGCTCTAGACCCCAGGAAAGGCAGGGGGAGAGAAGCAGGCAGCGACGGCCTCTCTCCCCCTGCCTTTCCTGGGGGCTCTGTGGGTTGAGAAGCAGTGTATCGGGGTACACACATGCACACACACGCACCCTCATTTTATGAAGGATATTTGGGTAAAAACTTTTTTTACCCAAATATCCTTGGTAAAATGAGGGTGCGTGTTACAGGCCGGTGCGATGTACACCCCGATAAATACGGTAATGTTCCCTTATGCTGCTACCCTTTTATAATCCATAATTTTTGGGCCAGGTAGTCTAATTACTTGGCGACATAACAGTATGAGTGCATGGTTTGGGAAAATAGATGCAGAAGGACAAATGGATGAAAGGATGGCCGCATCTGGCAACTTTACTGTTTGCTTTTTTTCAATGCAAAGGAGGAGCGTATAATTATTAAAAAGGGTATTTTTGGAGATGGACAGGCAGGCTGTAGGGGAGGAGGTAGGCCTGTATTTTGAACTTAAAAACTCAAATGGGTTTTTGGGTTCAAAATGTGTATTTTTCCCTTATGCTGCTATCCTTTTATAATCCATAATTTTTGGGCCAGGTAGTCTAATTACTTGGCGACATAATAACAGTATGAGTGCATGGTTTGGGAAAATAGATTCAGAAGGACAAATGGATGAAAGGATGGCCGCATCTGGCAACTTTACTGTTTGCTTTTTTTCAATGCAAAGGAGGAGCGTATAATTATTAAAAAGGGTATTTTTGGAGATGGACAGGCAGGCTGTAGGGGAGGAGGTAGGCCTGTATTTTGAACTTAAAAACTCAAATGGGTTTTTGGGTTCAAAATGTGTATTTTTCACTAATGCTGCTATCCTTTTATAATCCATAATTTTTGGGCAAGGTAGTCTAATTACTTGGCGACATAATAACAGTATGAGTGCATGGTTTGGGAAAATAGATGCAGAAGGACAAATGGATGAAAGGATGGCCGCATCTGGCACCTTTACTGTTTGCTTTTTTTCAATGCAAAGGAGGAGCGTATAATTATTAAAAAGGGTATTTTTGGAGATGGACAGGCAGGCTGTAGGGGAGGAGGTAGGCCTGTATTTTGAACTTAAAAACTCAAATGGGTTTTTGGGTTCAAAATGTGTATTTTTCCCTTATGCTGCTATCCTTTTATAATCCATAATTTTTGGGCCAGGTAGTCTAATTACTTGGCGACATAATAACAGTATGAGTGCGTGGTTTGGGAAAATAGATGCAGAAGGACAAATGGATGAAAGGATGGCCGCATCTGGCAACTTTACTGTTTGCTTTTTTTCAATGCAAAGGAGGAGCGTATAATTATTAAAAGGCTATTTTTGGAGATGGACAGGCAGGCTGTAGGGGAGGAGGTAGAAAGAAAGAAAGAAGGGGCAGCGGCACCCATTGCCGGCGCCGCTTCCCTGTTGCCTCCCCCATCCCCGGTTGTATAATTACCTGTTGCTGGGGTCGGGTCAGCGCTGCTTCAGGCCTCCGGGGTGCATTCCCTGCGTCGTTGCTATGCGCTGCATGGCGCGGCGCAATGACGAGTGACATCACTCGTCATTGCGTCTCGCAACGCATAGCAATGATGTAGGGGACACACACCGGAGGCCTGAAGCAGCGCGGACCCGACCCCGGCAACAGGTAATTATACAACTAGGGATGGGGGAGGCAACGGGGCAGCGGCGACGGCAATGGGTGCCGCTGCCCCTTAAGCCCCCCTGGCTATCGGTGCCGTTGCCCCATTACCGGCGCCGCCTCTCTCCCCCTGCCTTTCCTGGGGGCTCTGTGGGTTGAGAAGCAGTGTATCGGGGTACACACATGCACACACACGCACCCTCATTTTATGAAGGATATTTGGGTAAAAACTTTTTTTACCCAAATATCCTTGGTAAAATGAGGGTGCGTGTTATAGGCCGGTGCGTTGTACACCCCGATAAATACGGTAATGTTCCCTTATGCTGCTACCCTTTTATAATCCATAATTTTTGGGCCAGTTAGTCTAATTACTTGGCGACATAATAACAGTAACAGGAAAATAGATGCAGAAGGACAAATGGATGAAAGGATGGCCGCATCTGGGAACTTTACTGTTTGCTTTTTTTCAATGCAAAGGAGGAGCGTATAATTATTAAAAAGGGTATTTTTGGAGATGGACAGGCAGGCTGTAGGGGAGGAGGTAGGCCTGTATTTTGAACTTAAAAACTCAAATGGGTTTTTGGGTTCAAAATGTGTATTTTTCACTAATGCTGCTATCCTTTTATAATCCATAATTTTTGGGCATGGTAGTCTAATTACTTGGCGACATAATAACAAAATGAGTGCATGGTTTGGGAAAATAGATGCAGAAGGACAAATGGATGAAAGGATGGCCGCATCTGGCAACTTTACTGTTTGCTTTTTTTCAATGCAAAGGAGGAGCGTATAATTATTAAAAAGAGTATTTTTGGAGATAGACAGGTAGGCTGTAGGGGAGGAGGTAGGCCTGTATTTTGAACTTAAAAACTCAAATGGGTTTTTGGGTTCAAAATGTGTATTTTTCCCTTATGCTGCTATCCTTTTATAATCCATAATTTTGGGGCCAGGTTGTCCGATAACTTGGCAAAGTGAAAACAGTATGAGTGTATGATGGTTTGAGAACATAGGTGTAGAAGCACAAATCGAGGAAAGGATAGCAGCATATGGCAACTTAACTGTTTGTTTTTCCAAAGCAAATGAAGAGTGCATAATTATTAAAAAAAGGGTATTTTTGGAGATGGACAGGCAGGCTGTAGGGGAGGAGGTAGGCCTGTATTTTGAACTTAAAAACTCAAATGGGTTTTTGGGTTCAAAATGTGTATTCTTCCCTTATGCTGCTATCCTTTTTATAATCCATAATTTTGGGGCCAGGTTGTCCGATAACTCGGCAAAGTGAAAACAGTATGAGTGTATGATGGTTACCCCTGCTATCGGCGCTGCTGCCCCTTCTCTCCCCCTGGCTATCAGTGCCGCTGCCCCATTGCCGGCGCCGATAGCCAGGGGGAGAGAAACGGCGCCGGCAATGGGGCAGCGATGTCGACAGACAGGGGGAAAGAAGGGGCAGCAGCACCCATTGCCGGCGCCGCTGCCCCGTTGCCTCCCCCATCCCCGGTTGTATAATTACCTGTTGCTGGGGTCGGGTCAGCGCTGCTTCAGGCCTCCGGTGTGCATTCCCTGCGTCGTTGCTATGCTTTGCATGGCGCGGCGCAATGATGAGAGACGTCACTCGTCATTGCGTCTCGCAACGCATAGCAATGATGCAGGGGACGCACAACAGAGGCCTGAAGCAGCTCGGACCCGACCCCGGCAACAGGTAATTATACAACTAGGGATGGGGGAGGCAACGGGGCAGCGGCACCGGCAATGGGTGCCGCTGCCCCCCTGGCTATCGGTGCCGTTGCCCCATTACCGGCGCCGCTTCTCTCCCCCTGGCTATCGGCGCTGGCAATGGGACAGCGGCACCGATAGCCAGGGGGAGAGAAGGGGCAGCGGCGCCGATAGCAGGGGGATAGAAGCGGCGGTAGCAGGGCTCTAGACCCCAGGAAGGCAGGGGGAGAGAAGCAGGCAGCGACGGCCTCTCTCCTCCTGCCTTTCCTGGGGGCTCTGTGGGTTGAGAAGCAGTGTATCGGGGTACACACATGCGCACACACACGCATCCTCATTTTATGAAGGATATTTGGGTAAAAACTTTTTTTACCCAAATATCCTTGGTAAAATGAGGGTGCGTGTTACAGGCCGGTGCGATGTACACCCCGATAAATACGGTAATGTTCCCTTATGCTGCTACCCTTTTATAATCCATAATTTTTGGGCCAGGTAGTCTAATTACTTGGCGACATAATAACAGTATGAGTGCATGGTTTGGGAAAATAGATGCAGAAGGACAAATGGATGAAAGGATGGCCGCATCTGGCAACTTTACTGTTTGCTTTTTTTCAATGCAAAGGAGGAGCGTATAATTATTAAAAAGGGTATTTTTGGAGATGGACAGGCAGGCTGTAGGGGAGGAGGTAGGCCTGTATTTTGAACTTAAAAACTCAAATGGGTTTTTGGGTTCAAAATGTGTATCTTTCACTAATCCTGCTATCCTTTTATAAACCATAATTTTTGGGCCAGGTAGTCTAATTACTTGGCGACATAATAACAGTATGAGTGCATGGTTTGGGAAAATAGATGCAGAAGGACAAATGGATGAAAGGATGGCCGCATCTGGCAACTTTACTGTTTGCTTTTTTTCAATGCAAAGGAGAGGCGTATAATTATTAAAAAGGGTATTTTCGGAGATGGACAGGCAGGCTGTAGGGGAGGAGGTAGGCCTGTATTTTGAACTTAAAAACTCAAATGGGTTTTTGGGTTCAAAATGTGTTTTTTTTCACTAATGCTGCTATCCTTTTATAATTCATAATGTTTGGGCCAGGTAGTCTAATTACTTGGCGACATAATAACAGTATGAGTGCATGGTTTGGGAAAATAGATGCAGAAGGACAAATGGATGAAAGGATGGCCGCATCTGGCACCTTTTACTGTTTGCTTTTTTTCAATGCAAAGGAGGAGCATATAATTATTAAAAAGGGTATTTTTGGAGATGGACAGGCAGGCTGTAGGGGAGGAGGTAGAAAGAAAGAAAGAAAGAAAGAAGGGGCAGCGGCACCCATTGCCGGCGCCGCTTCCCTGTTGCCTCCCCCATCCCCGGTTGTATAATTACCTGTTGCTGGGGTCGGGTCAGCGCTGCTTCAGGCCTCCGGGGTGCATTCCCTGCGTCGTTGCTATGCGCTGCATGGCGCGGCGCAATGACGAGTGACATCACTCGTCATTGCGTCTCGCAACGCATAGCAATGATGTAGGGGACGCACACCGGAGGCCTGAAGCAGCGCGGACCCGACCCCGGCAACAGGTAATTATACAACTAGGGATGGGGGAGGCAACGGGGCAGCGGCGACGGCAATGGGTGCCGCTGCCCCTTAAGCCCCCCTGGCTATCGGTGCCGTTGCCCCATTACCGGCGCCGCTTCTCTCCCCCTGGCTATCGGCGCTGGCAATGGGACAGCGGCACCGATAGCCAGGGGGAGAGAAGGGGCAGCGGCGCCGATAGCAGGGGGAGAGAAGCGGCGGTAGCAGGGCTCTAGACCCCAGGAAAGGCAGGGGGAGAGAAGCAGGCAGCGATGGCCTCTCTCCCCCTGCCTTTCCTGGGGGCTCTGTGGGTTGAGAAGCAGTGTATCGGGGTACACACATGCACACACACGCACCCTCATTTTATGAAGGATATTTGGGTAAAAACTTTTTTTACCCAAATATCCTTGGTAAAATGAGGGTGCCTGTTATAGGCCGGTGCGTTGTACACCCCGATAAATATGGTAATGTTCCCTTATGCTGCTACCCTTTTATAATCCATAATTTTTGGGCCAGGTAGTCTAATTACTTGGCGACATAATAACAGTAACAGGAAAATAGATGCAGAAGGACAAATGGATGAAAGGATGGCCGCATCTGGGAACTTTACTGTTTGCTTTTTTTCAATGCAAAGGAGGAGCGTATAATTATTAAAAAGGGTATTTTTGGAGATGGACAGGCAGGCTGTAGGGGAGGAGGTAGGCCTGTATTTTGAACTTAAAAACTCAAATGGGTTTTTGGGTTCAAAATGTGTATTTTTCACTAATGCTGCTATCCTTTTATAATCCATAATTTTTGGGCATGGTAGTCTAATTACTTGGCGACATAATAACAAAATGAGTGCATGGTTTGGGAAAATAGATGCAGAAGGACAAATGGATGAAAGGATGGCCGCATCTGGCAACTTTACTGTTTGCTTTTTTTCAATGCAAAGGAGGAGCGTATAATTATTAAAAAGAGTATTTTTGGAGATGGACAGGCAGGCTGTAGGGGAGGAGGTAGGCCTGTATTTTGAACTTAAAAACTCAAATGGGTTTTTGGGTTCAAAATGTGTATTTTTCCCTTATGCTGCTATCCTTTTATAATCCATAATTTTGGGGCCAGGTTGTCCGATAACTTGGCAAAGTGAAAACAGTATGAGTGTATGATGGTTTGAGAACATAGGTGTAGAAGCACAAATCGAGGAAAGGATAGCAGCATATGGCAGCTTAACTGTTTGTTTTTCCAAAGCAAATGAAGAGTGCATAATTATTAAAAAAAGGGTATTTTTGGAGATGGACAGGCAGGCTGATGGGGAGGAGGTAGGCCTGTATTTTGAACTTAAAAACTCAAATGGGTTTTTCGGTTCAAAATATGTATTTTTCCCTTATGCTGCTATCCTTTTATAATCGATAATTTTTGGGCCAGGTAGTCTAATTACTTGGCGACATAATAACAGTATGAGTGCATGGTTTGGGAAAATAGATGCAGAAGGACAAATGGATGAAAGGATGGCCGCATCTGGCAACTTTACTGTTTGCTTTTTTTCAATGCAAAGGAGGAGCGTATAATTATTAAAAGGGTATTTTTGGAGATGGACAGGCAGGCTGTAGGGGAGGAGGTAGGCCTGTATTTTGAACTTAAAAACTCAAATGGGTTTTTGGGTTCAAAATGTGTATTCTTCCCTTATGCTGCTATCCTTTTTATAATCCATAATTTTGGGGCCAGGTTGTCCGATAACTCGGCAAAGTGAAAACAGTATGAGTGTATGATGGTTACCCTTGCTATCGGCGCTGCTGCCCCTTCTCTCCCCCTGGCTATCAGTGCCGCTGCCCCATTGCCGGCGCCGATAGCCAGGGGGAGAGAAACGGCGCCGGCAATGGGGCAGCGATGTCGACAGACAGGGGGAAAGAAGGGGCAGCAGCACCCATTGCCTGCGCCGCTGCCCCGTTGCCTCCCCCATCCCCGGTTGTATAATTACCTGTTGCTGGGGTCGGGTCAGCGCTGCTTCAGGCCTCCAGTGTGCATTCCCTGCGTCGTTGCTATGCTTTGCATGGCGCGGCGCAATGATGAGAGACGTCACTCGTCATTGCGTCTCGCAACGCATAGCAATGATGCAGGGGACGCACAACAGAGGCCTGAAGCAGCTCGGACCCGACCCCGGCAACAGGTAATTATACAACTAGGGATGGGGGAGGCAACGGGGCAGCGGCACCGGCAATGGGTGCCGCTGCCCCCCTGGCTATCGGTGCCGTTGCCCCATTACCGGCGCCGCTTCTCTCCCCCTGGCTATCGGCGCTGGCAATGGGACAGCGGCACCGATAGCCAGGGGGAGAGAAGGGGCAGCGGAGCCGATAGCAGGGGGATAGAAGCGGCGGTAGCAGGGCTCTAGAGCCCAGGAAAGGCAGGGGGAGAGAAGCAGGCAGCGACGGCCTCTCTCCCCCTGCCTTTCCTGGGGGCTCTGTGGGTTGAGAAGCAGTGTATCAGGGTACACACATGCACACACACGCACCCTCATTTTATGAAGGATATTTGGGTAAAAACTTTTTTTACCCAAATATCCTTGGTAAAATGAGGGTGCGTGTTACAGGCCGGTGCGATGTACACCCCGATAAATACGATAATGTTCCCTTATGCTGCTACCCTTTTATAATCCATAATTTTTGGGCCAGGTAGTCTAATTACTTGGCGACATAACAGTATGAGTGCATGGTTTGGGAAAATAGATGCAGAAGGACAAATGGATGAAAGGATGGCCGCATCTGGCAACTTTACTGTTTGCTTTTTTTCAATGCAAAGGAGGAGCGTATAATTATTAAAAAGGGTATTTTTGGAGATGGACAGGCAGGCTGTAGGGGAGGAGGTAGGCCTGTATTTTGAACTTAAAAACTCAAATGGGTTTTTGGGTTCAAAATGTGTATCTTTCACTAATGCTGCTATCCTTTTATAAACCATAATTTTTGGGCCAGGTAGTCTAATTACTTGGCGACATAATAACAGTATGAGTGCATGGTTTGGGAAAATAGATGCAGAAGGACAAATGGATGAAAGGATGGCCGCATCTGGCAACTTTACTGTTTGCTTTTTTTCAATGCAAAGGAGAGGCGTATAATTATTAAAAAGGGTATTTTTGGAGATGGACAGGCAGGCTGTAGGGGAGGAGGTAGGCCTGTATTTTGAACTTAAAAACTCAAATGGGTTTTTGGGTTCAAAATGTGTTTTTTTCACTAATGCTGCTATCCTTTTATAATTCATAATGTTTGGGCCAGGTAGTCTAATTACTTGGCGACATAATAACAGTATGAGTGCATGGTTTGGGAAAATAGATGCAGAAGGACAAATGGATGAAAGGATGGCCGCATCTGGCAACTTTACTGTTTGCTTTTTTTCAATGCAATGGAGGAGCGTATAATTATTAAAAAGGGTATTTTTGGAGATGGACAGGCAGGCTGTAGGGGAGGAGGTAGGCCTGTATTTTGAACTTAAAAACTCAAATGGGTTTTTGGGTTCAAAATGTGTATTTTTCACTAAAGCTGCTATCCTTTTATAATCCATAATTTTTGGGCAAGGTAGTCTAATTACTTGGCGACATAATAACAGTATGAGTGCATGGTTTGGGAAAATAGATGCAGAAGGACAAATGGATGAAAGGATGGCCGCATCTGGCAACGTTACTGTTTGCTTTTTTTCAATGCAAAGGAGGAGCGTATAATTATTAAAAAGGGTATTTTTGGAGATGGACAGGCAGGCTGTAGGGGAGGAGGTAGGCCTGTATTTTGAACTTAAAAACTCAAATGGGTTTTTGGGTTCAAAATGTGTATTTTTCACTAATGCTGCTCTCCTTTTATAAACCATAATTTTTGGGCCAGGTAGTCTAATTACTTGGCGACATAATAACAGTATGAGTGCATGGTTTGGGAAAATAGATGCAGAAGGACAAATGGATGAAAGGATGGCCGCATCTGGCAACTTAACTGTTTGCTTTTTTTCAATGCAAAGGAGGAGCGTATAATTATTAAAAAGGGTATTTTTGGAGATGGACAGGCAGGCTGTAGGGGAGGAGGTAGGCCTGTATTTTGAACTTAAAAACTCAAATGGGTTTTTGGGTTCAAAATGTGTATTTTTCCCTTATGCTGCTATCCTTTTATAATCCATCATTTTTGGGCCAGGTAGTCTAATTACTTGGCGACATAATAACAGTATGAGTGCGTGGTTTGGGAAAATAGATGCAGAAGGACAAATGGATGAAAGGATGGCCGCATCTGGCAACTTTACTGTTTGCTTTTTTTCAATGCAAAGGAGGAGCGTATAATTATTAAAAGGCTATTTTTGGAGATGGACAGGCAGGCTGTAGGGGAGGAGGTAGGCCTGTATTTTGAACTTAAAAACTCAAATGGGTTTTTGGGTTCAAAATGTGTATTTTTCCCTTATGCTGCTATCCTTTTATAATCCATAATTTTGGGGCCAGGTTGTCCGATAACTTGGCAAAGTGAAAACAGTATGAGTGTATGATGGTTTGGGAACATAGGTGTAGAAGCACAAATCGATGAAAGGATAGCAGCATATGGCAACTTAACTGTTTGTTTTTCCAAAGCAAATGAAGAGTGCATAATTATTAAAAAAGGGTATTTTTGGAGATGGACAGGCAGGCTGATGGGGAGGAGGTAGGCCTGTATTTTGAACTTAAAAACTCAAATGGGTTTTTGGGTTCAAAATGTGTATTTTTCACTAATGCTGCTATCCTTTTATAATCCATAATTTTTGGGCAAGGTAGTCTAATTACTTGGCGACATAATAACAGTATGAGTGCATGGTTTGGGAAAATAGATGCAGAAGGACAAATGGATGAAAGGATGGCCGCATCTGGCACCTTTACTGTTTGCTTTTTTTCAATGCAAAGGAGGAGCGTATAATTATTAAAAAGGGTATTTTTGGAGATGGACAGGCAGGCTGTAGGGGAGGAGGTAGGCCTGTATTTTGAACTTAAAAACTCAAATGGGTTTTTGGGTTCAAAATGTGTATTTTTCCCTTATGCTGCTATCCTTTTATAATCCATAATTTTTGGGCAAGGTAGTCTAATTACTTGGCGACATAATAACAGTATGAGTGCATGGTTTGGGAAAATAGATGCAGAAGGACAAATGGATGAAAGGATGGCCGCATCTGGCACCTTTACTGTTTGCTTTTTTTCAATGCAAAGGAGGAGCGTATAATTATTAAAAAGGGTATTTTTGGAGATGGACAGGCAGGCTGTAGGGGAGGAGGTAGGCCTGTATTTTGAACTTAAAAACTCAAATGGGTTTTTGGGTTCAAAATGTGTATTTTTCCCTTATGCTGCTATCCTTTTATAATCCATAATTTTTGGGCCAGGTAGTCTAATTACTTGGCGACATAATAACAATATGAGTGCGTGGTTTGGGAAAATAGATGCAGAAGGACAAATGGATGAAAGGATGGCCGCATCTGGCAACTTTACTGTTTGCTTTTTTTCAATGCAAAGGAGGAGCGTATAATTATTAAAAGGCTATTTTTGGAGATGGACAGGCAGGCTGTAGGGGAGGAGGTAGAAAGAAAGAAAGAAGGGGCAGCGGCACCCATTGCCGGCGCCGCTTCCCTGTTGCCTCCCCCATCCCCGGTTGTATAATTACCTGTTGCTGGGGTCGGGTCAGCGCTGCTTCAGGCCTCCGGGGTGCATTCCCTGCGTCGTTGCTATGCGCTGCATGGCGGGGCGCAATGACGAGTGACATCACTCGTCATTTCGTCTCGCAACGCATAGCAATGATGCAGGGGACACACACCGGAGGCCTGAAGCAGCGAGGACCCGACCCCGGCAACAGGTAATTATACAACTAGGGATGGGGGAGGCAACGGGGCAGCGGCGACGGCAATGGGTGCCGCTGCCCCTTAAGCCCCCCTGGCTATCGGTGCCGTTGCCCCATTACCGGCGCCGCTTCTCTCCCCCTGGCTATCGGCGCTGGCAATGGGACAGCGGCACCGATAGCCAGGGGGAGAGAAGGGGCAGCGGCGCCGATAGCAGGGGGAGAGAAGCGGCGGTAGCAGGGCTCTAGACCCCAGGAAAGGCAGGGGAAGAGAAGCAGGCAGCGATGGCCTCTCTCCCCCTGCCTTTCCTGGGGGCTCTGTGGGTTGAGAAGCAGTGTATCGGGGTACACACATGCACACACACGCACCCTCATTTTATGAAGGATATTTGGGTAAAAACTTTTTTTACCCAAATATCCTTGGTAAAATGAGGGTGCCTGTTATAGGCCGGTGCGTTGTACACCCCGATAAATATGGTAATGTTCCCTTATGCTGCTACACTTTTATAATCCATAATTTTTGGGCCAGGTAGTCTAATTACTTGGCGACATAATAACAGTAACAGGAAAATAGATGCAGAAGGACAAATGGATGAAAGGATGGCCGCATCTGGGAACTTTACTGTTTGCTTTTTTTCAATGCAAAGGAGGAGCGTATAATTATTAAAAAGGGTATTTTTGGAGATGGACAGGCAGGCTGTAGGGGAGGAGGTAGGCCTGTATTTTGAACTTAAAAACTCAAATGGGTTTTTGGGTTCAAAATGTGTATTTTTCACTAATGCTGCTATCCTTTTATAATCCATAATTTTTGGGCATGGTAGTCTAATTACTTGGCGACATAATAACAAAATGAGTGCATGGTTTGGGAAAATAGATGCAGAAGGACAAATGGATGAAAGGATGGCCGCATCTGGCAACTTTACTGTTTGCTTTTTTTCAATGCAAAGGAGGAGCGTATAATTATTAAAAAGAGTATTTTTGGAGATGGACAGGCAGGCTGTAGGGGAGGAGGTAGGCCTGTATTTTGAACTTAAAAACTCAAATGGGTTTTTGGGTTCAAAATGTGTATTTTTCCCTTATGCTGCTATCCTTTTATAATCCATAATTTTGGGGCCAGGTTGTCCGATACCTTGGCAAAGTGAAAACAGTATGAGTGTATGATGGTTTGAGAACATAGGTGTAGAAGCACAAATCGAGGAAAGGATAGCAGCATATGGCAACTTAACTGTTTGTTTTTCCAAAGCAAATGAAGAGTGCATAATTATTAAAAAAAGGGTATTTTTGGAGATGGACAGGCAGGCTGATGGGGAGGAGGTAGGCCTGTATTTTGAACTTAAAAACTCAAATGGGTTTTTCGGTTCAAAATATGTATTTTTCCCTTATGCTGCTATCCTTTTATAATCGATAATTTTTGGGCCAGGTAGTCTAATTACTTGGCGACATAATAACAGTATGAGTGCATGGTTTGGGAAAATAGATGCAGAAGGACAAATGGATGAAAGGATGGCCGCATCTGGCAACTTTACTGTTTGCTTTTTTTCAATGCAAAGGAGGAGCGTATAATTATTAAAAGGGTATTTTTGGAGATGGACAGGCAGGCTGTAGGGGAGGAGGTAGGCCTGTATTTTGAACTTAAAAACTCAAATGGGTTTTTGGGTTCAAAATGTGTATTTTTCCCTTATGCTGCTATCCTTTTATAATCCATAATTTTGGGGCCAGGTTGTCCGATAACTTGGCAAAGTGAAAACAGTATGAGTGTATGATGGTTTGAGAACATAGGTGTAGAAGCACAAATCGAGGAAAGGATAGCAGCATATGGCAACTTAACTGTTTGTTTTTCCAAAGCAAATGAAGAGTGCATAATTATTTAAAAAAAAGGGTATTTTTGGAGATGGACAGGCAGGCTGATGGGGAGGAGGTAGGCCTGTATTTTGAACTTAAAAACTCAAATGGGTTTTTCGGTTCAAAATATGTATTTTTCCCTTATGCTGCTATCCTTTTATAATCGATAATTTTTGGGCCAGGTAGTCTAATTACTTGGCGACATAATAACAGTATGAGTGCATGGTTTGGGAAAATAGATGCAGAAGGACAAATGGATGAAAGGATGGCCGCATCTGGCAACTTTACTGTTTGCTTTTTTTCAATGCAAAGGAGGAGCGTATAATTATTAAAAGGGTATTTTTGGAGATGGACAGGCAGGCTGTAGGGGAGGAGGTAGGCCTGTATTTTGAACTTAAAAACTCAAATGGGTTTTTGGGTTCAAAATGTGTATTCTTCCCTTATGCTGCTATCCTTTTTATAATCCATAATTTTGGGGCCAGGTTGTCCGATAACTCGGCAAAGTGAAAACAGTATGAGTGTATGATGGTTACCCCTGCTATCGGCGCTGCTGCCCCTTCTCTCCCCCTGGCTATCAGTGCCGCTGCCCCATTGCCGGCGCCGATAGCCAGGGGGAGAGAAACGGCGCCGGCAATGGGGCAGCGATGTCGACAGACAGGGGGAAAGAAGGGGCAGCAGCACCCATTGCCGGCGCCGCTGCCCCGTTGCCTCCCCCATCCCCGGTTGTATAATTACCTGTTGCTGGGGTCGGGTCAGCGCTGCTTCAGGCCTCCGGTGTGCATTCCCTGCGTCGTTGCTATGCTTTGCATGGCGCGGCGCAATGATGAGAGACGTCACTCGTCATTGCGTCTCGCAACGCATAGCAATGATGCAGGGGACGCACAACAGAGGCCTGAAGCAGCTCGGACCCGACCCCGGCAACAGGTAATTATACAACTAGGGATGGGGGAGGCAACGGGGCAGCGGCACCGGCAATGGGTGCCGCTGCCCCCCTGGCTATCGGTGCCGTTGCCCCATTACCGGCGCCGCTTCTCTCCCCCTGGCTATCGGCGCTGGCAATGGGACAGCGGCACCGATAGCCAGGGGGAGAGAAGGGGCAGCGGAGCCGATAGCAGGGGGATAGAAGCGGCGGTAGCAGGGCTCTAGACCCCAGGAAAGGCAGGGGGGGAGAAGCAGGCAGCGACGGCCTCTCTCCCCCTGCCTTTCCTGGGGGCTCTGTGGGTTGAGAAGCAGTGTATCGGGGTACACACATGCACACACACGCACCCTCATTTTATGAAGGATATTTGAGTAAAAACTTTTTTTACCCAAATATCCTTGGTAAAATGAGGGTGCGTGTTACAGGCCGGTGCGATGTACACCCCGATAAATACGGTAATGTTCCCTTATGCTGCTACCCTTTTATAATCCATAATTTTTGGGCCAGGTAGTCTAATTACTTGGCGACATAACAGTATGAGTGCATGGTTTGGGAAAATAGATGCAGAAGGACAAATGGATGAAAGGATGGCCGCATCTGGCAACTTTACTGTTTGCTTTTTTTCAATGCAAAGGAGGAGCGTATAATTATTAAAAAGGGTATTTTTGGAGATGGACAGGCAGGCTGTAGGGGAGGAGGTAGGCCTGTATTTTGAACTTAAAAACTCAAATGGGTTTTTGGGTTCAAAATGTGTATCTTTCACTAATGCTGCTATCCTTTTATAAACCATAATTTTTGGGCCAGGTAGTCTAATTACTTGGCGACATAATAACAGTATGAGTGCATGGTTTGGGAAAATAGATGCAGAAGGACAAATGGATGAAAGGATGGCCGCATCTGGCAACTTTACTGTTTGCTTTTTTTCAATGCAAAGGAGAGGCGTATAATTATTAAAAAGGGTATTTTTGGAGATGGACAGGCAGGCTGTAGGGGAGGAGGTAGGCCTGTATTTTGAACTTAAAAACTCAAATGGGTTTTTGGGTTCAAAATGTGTTTTTTTCACTAATGCTGCTATCCTTTTATAATTCATAATGTTTGGGCCAGGTAGTCTAATTACTTGGCGACATAATAACAGTATGAGTGCATGGTTTGGGAAAATAGATGCAGAAGGACAAATGGATGAAAGGATGGCCGCATCTGGCAACTTTACTGTTTGCTTTTTTTCAATGCAAAGGAGGAGCGTATAATTATTAAAAAGGGTATTTTTGGAGATGGACAGGCAGGCTGTAGGGGAGGAGGTAGGCCTGTATTTTGAACTTAAAAACTCAAATGGGTTTTTGGGTTCAAAATGTGTTTTTTTCACTAATGCTGCTATCCTTTTATAATCCATCATTTTTGGGCCAGGTAGTCTAATTACTTGGCGACATAATAACAGTATGAGTGCATGGTTTGGGAAAATAGATGCAGAAGGACAAATGGATGAAAGGATGGCCGCATCTGGCAACTTTACTGTTTGCTTTTTTTCAATGCAAAGGAGGAGCGTATAATTATTAAAAGGCTATTTTTGGAGATGGACAGGCAGGCTGTAGGGGAGGAGGTAGGCCTGTATTTTGAACTTAAAAACTCAAATGGGTTTTTGGGTTCAAAATGTGTATTTTTCCCTTATGCTGCTATCCTTTTATAATCCATAATTTTGGGGCCAGGTTGTCCGATAACTTGGCAAAGTGAAAACAGTATGAGTGTATGATGGTTTGGGAACATAGGTGTAGAAGCACAAATCGATGAAAGGATAGCAGCATATGGCAACTTAACTGTTTGTTTTTCCAAAGCAAATGAAGAGTGCATAATTATTAAAAAAGGGTATTTTTGGAGATGGACAGGCAGGCTGATGGGGAGGAGGTAGGCCTGTATTTTGAACTTAAAAACTCAAATGGGTTTTTGGGTTCAAAATGTGTATTTTTCACTAATGCTGCTATCCTTTTATAATCCATAATTTTTGGGCCAGGTAGTCTAATTACTTGGCGACATAATAACAGTATGAGTGCATGGTTTGGGAAAATAGATGCAGAAGGACAAATGGATGAAAGGATGGCCGCATCTGGCAACTTTACTGTTTGCTTTTTTTCAATGCAAAGGAGGAGCGTATAATTATTAAAAAGGGTATTTTTGGAGATGGACAGGCAGGCTGTAGGGGAGGAGGTAGGCCTGTATTTTGAACTTAAAAACTCAAATGGGTTTTTGGGTTCAAAATGTGTATTTTTCCCTTATGCTGCTATCCTTTTATAATCCATAATTTTTGGGCCAGGTAGTCTAATTACTTGGCGACATAATAACAGTATGAGTGCATGGTTTGGGAAAATAGATTCAGAAGGACAAATGGATGAAAGGATGGCCGCATCTGGCAACTTTACTGTTTGCTTTTTTTCAATGCAAAGGAGGAGCGTATAATTATTAAAAAGGGTATTTTTGGAGATGGACAGGCAGGCTGTAGGGGAGGAGGTAGGCCTGTATTTTGAACTTAAAAACTCAAATGGGTTTTTGGGTTCAAAATGTGTATTTTTCACTAATGCTGCTATCCTTTTATAATCCATAATTTTTGGGCATGGTAGTCTAATTGCTTGGCAACATAATAACAAAATGAGTGCATGGTTTGGGAAAATAAATGTAGAAGGACAAATGGATGAAAGGATGGCTGCATCTGGCAACTTTACTGTTTGCTTTTTTTCAATGCAAAGGAGGAGCGTATAATTATTAAAAAGGGTATTTTTGGAGATGGACAGGCAGGCTGTAGGGGAGGAGGTAGAAAGAAAGAAAGAAGGGGCAGCGGCACCCATTGCCGGCGCCGCTGCCCCGTTGCCTCCCCCATCCCCGGTTGTATAATTACCTGTTGCTGGGGTCGGGTCAGCGCTGCTTCAGGCCTCCGTTGTGCATCCCCTGCGTCGTTGCTATGCACTGCATGGCGCGGTGCAATGACGAGTGACGTCACTCGTCATTGCGTCTCGCAATGCATAGCAATGATGCAGGGGACGCACACCGGAGGCCTGAAGCAGCGCGGACCCGACCCCGCCAACAGGTAATTATACAACTAGGGATGGGGGAGGCAACGGGGCAGCGGCGCCGGCAATGGGTGCCGTTGCCCCTTATCTCCCCCTGGCTATCGGTGCCGTTGCCCCATTGCCGGTGCCGCTTCTCTCCCCCTGGCTATCGGCGCTGGCAATGGGACAGCGGCACCGATAGCCAGGGGGAGAGAAGGGGCAGCGGCGCCGATAGCAGGAGGAATGAAGCGGCGGTAGCAGGGCTCTAGACCCCAGGAAAGGCAGGGGGAGAGAAGCAGGCAGCGACGACCTCTCTCCCCCTGCCTTTCCTGGGGGCTCTGTGGGGTGAGAAGCAGTGTTTCTGGGTATACACATGCACACACGCGCACCCTCATTTTATGAAGGATATTTGGGTAAAAAACTTTTTTTACCCAAATATCCTTGGTAAAATGAGGGTGCGTGTTATAGGCCGGTGCGTTGTACACACTGATAAATACGGTAATGGTCCCTTATGCTGCTATCGTTTTATAATCCATAATTTTTGGGCCAGGTAGTCTAATTACTTGGAGACATAATATTAGTATGAGTGCATGGTTTGGGAAAATAGAAGCAGAAGGACAAATGGATGAAAGGATGGCCGCATCTGGGAACTTTACTGTTTGCTTTTTTTCAATGCAAAGGAGGAGCGTATAATTATTAAAAAGGGTATTTTTGGAGATGGACAGGTAGGCTGTAGGGGAGGAGGTAGGCCTGTATTTTGAACTTAAAAACTCAAATGGGTTTTTGGGTTCAAAATGTGTATTTTTCACTAAAGCTGCTATCCTTTTATAATCCATAATTTTTGGGCAAGGTAGTCTAATTACTTGGCGACATAATAACAGTATGAGTGCATGGTTTGGGAAAATAGATGCAGAAGGACAAATGGATGAAAGGATGGCCGCATCTGGCAACGTTACTGTTTGCTTTTTTTCAATGCAAAGGAGGAGCGTATAATTATTAAAAAGGGTATTTTTGGAGATGGACAGGCAGGCTGTAGGGGAGGAGGTAGGCCTGTATTTTGAACTTAAAAACTCAAATGGGTTTTTGGGTTCAAAATGTGTATTTTTCACTAATGCTGCTCTCCTTTTATAAACCATAATTTTTGGGCCAGGTAGTCTAATTACTTGGCGACATAATAACAGTATGAGTGCATGGTTTGGGAAAATAGATGCAGAAGGACAAATGGATGAAAGGATGGCCGCATCTGGCAACTTTACTGTTTGCTTTTTTTCAATGCAAAGGAGGAGCGTATAATTATTAAAAAGGGTATTTTTGGAGATGGACAGGCAGGCTGTAGGGGAGGAGGTAGGCCTGTATTTTGAACTTAAAAACTCAAATGGGTTTTTGGGTTCAAAATGTGTATTTTTCCCTTATGCTGCTATCCTTTTATAATCCATCATTTTTGGGCCAGGTAGTCTAATTACTTGGCGACATAATAACAGTATGAGTGCGTGGTTTGGGAAAATAGATGCAGAAGGAAAAATGGATGAAAGGATGGCCGCATCTGGCAACTTTACTGTTTGCTTTTTTTCAATGCAAAGGAGGAGCGTATAATTATTAAAAGGCTATTTTTGGAGATGGACAGGCAGGCTGTAGGGGAGGAGGTAGGCCTGTATTTTGAACTTAAAAACTCAAATGGGTTTTTGGGTTGAAAATGTGTATTTTTCCCTTATGCTGCTATCCTTTTATAATCCATAATTTTTGGGCCAGGTAGTCTAATTACTTGGCGACATAATAACAGTATGAGTGCATGGTTTGAGAAAATAGATTCAGAAGGACAAATGGATGAAAGGATGGCCGCATCTGGGAACTTTACTGTTTGCTTTTTTTCAATGCAAAGGAGGAGCGTATAATTATTAAAAAGGGTATTTTTGGAGATGGACAGGCAGGCTGTAGGGGAGGAGGTAGGCCTGTATTTTGAACTTAAAAACTCAAATGGGTTTTTGGGTTCAAAATGTGTATTTTTCCCTAATGCTGCCATCCTTTTATAATCCATAATTTTGGGGCCAGGTTGTCCGATAACTTGGCAGAGTGAAAACAGTATGAGTGTATGATGGTTACCCCTGCTATCGGCGCTGCTGCCCCTTCTCTCCCCCTGGCTATCAGTGCCGCTGCCCCATTGCCGGCGCCGATAGCCAGGGGGAGAGAAACGGCGCCGGCAATGGGGCAGCGCCGTCGACAGACAGGGGAAAGAAGGGGCAGCGGCACTCATTGCCCCGTTGCCTCCCCCATCCCCGGTTGTGTAATTACCTGTTGCTGGGGTCGGGTCAGCGCTGCTTCAGGCCTCCGGTGTGCATTCCCTGCGTCGTTGCTATGCTTTGCATGGCGCGGCGCAATGACGAGAGACGTCACTCGTCATTGCGTCTCGCAACGCATAGCAATGATGCAGGGGACGCACACCGGAGGCCTGAAGCAGCGCGGACCCGACCCCGGCAACAGGTAATTATACAACTAGGGATGGGGGAGGCAACGGGGCAGCGGCGCCGGCAATGGGTGCCGCTGCCCCTTATCCCCCCCTTGGCTATCGGTGCCGTTGCCCTATTGCCGGTTCCGCTTCTCTCCCCCTGGCTATCGGCGCTGGCAATGGGACAGCGGCACCGATAGCCAGGGGGAGAGAAGGGGCAGCGGCACCGATAGTAGGGGGAGAGAAGCGGCGATAGCAGGGCTCTAGACCCCAGGAAAGGCAGGGGGAGAGAAGCAGACAGCGACGGCCTCTCTCCCCCTGTCTTTCCTGGGGGCTCTGTGGGGTGAGAAGCAGTGTATCGGGGTATACACATGCACACACACGCACCCTCATTTTATGAAGGATATTTGGGTAAAAAACTTTTTTTACCCAAATATCCTTGGTAAAATCAGGGTGCGTGTTATAGGCCGGTGCGTGGTACACCCCGATAAATACGGTAATTTTCCCTCATGCTGCTACCCTTTTATAATCCATAATTTTTGGGCCAGGTAGTCTAATAACTTGGCGACATAATGAGTGCATGGTTTAGGAAAATAGATGCAGAAGGACAAATGGATGAAAGGATGGCCGCATCTGGCAACTTTACTGTTTGCTTTTTTTCAATGCAAAGGAGGAGCGTATAATTATTAAAAAGGGTATTTTTGGAGATGGACAGGCAGGCTGTAGGGGAGGAGGTAGAAAGAAAGAAAGAAGGGGCAGCGGCACCCATTGCCGGCGCCGCTTCCCTGTTGCCTCCCCCATCCCCGGTTGTATAATTACCTGTTGCTGGGGTCAGGTCAGCGCTGCTTCAGGACTCCGGGGTGCATCCCCTGCGTCGTTGCTATGCGCTGCATGGCGCAATGACGAGTGACATCACTCGTCATTGCGTCTCGCAACGCATAGCAATGATGTAGGGGACGCACACCGGAGGCCTGAAGCAGCGCGGACCCGACCCCGGCAACAGGTAATTATACAACTAGGGATGGGGGAGGCAACGGGGCAGCGGCGACGGCAATGGGTGCCGCTGCCCCTTATCTCCCCCTGGCTATCGGTGCAGCTGCCCCATTGCCGACACCGCTTCTCTCCCCCTGGCTATCGGCGCTGGCAATGGGACAGCGGCACCGATAGCCAGGGGGAGAGAAGGGGCAGCGGCGCCGATAGCAGGGGGAGAGAAGAGGCGGTAGCAGGGCTCTAGACCCCAGGAAAGGCAGGGGGAGAGAAGCAGGCAGCGACGGCCTCTCTCCCCCTGCCTTTCCTGGGGGCTCTGTGGGGTGAGAAGCAGTGTATCGGGGTATACACATGCACACACACGCACCCTCATTTTATGAAGGATATTTGGGTAAAAAAATTATTTTACCCAAATATCCTTGATAAAATGAGGGTGTGTGTTATAGGCGGATGCGTGGTACACCCCGATAAATACGGTAATGTTCCCTTATGCTGCTACCCTTTTATAATCCATAATTTTTGGGCCAGGTAGTCTAATTACTTGGCGACATAATAACAGTATGAGTGCATGGTTTGGGAAAATAGATGCAGAAGGACAAATGGATGAAAGGATGGCCGCATCTGGCAACTTTACTGTTTGCTTTTTTTCAATGCAAAGGAGGAGCGTATAATTATTAAAAAGGGTATTTTTGGAGATTGACAGGCAGGCTGTAGGGGAGGAGGTAGGCCTGTATTTTGAACTTAAAAACTCAAATGGGTTTTTGGGTACAAAATGTGTATTTTTCACTAATGCTGCTATCCTTTTATAATCCATAATTTTTGTTCCAGGTAGTCTAATTACTTGGCGACATAATAACAGTATGAGTGCATGGTTTGGGAAAATAGATGCAGAAGGACAAATGGATGAAAGGATGGCCGCATCTGGCAACTTTACTGTTTGCTTTTTTTCAATGCAAAGGAGGAGCGTATAATTATTAAAAAGGGTATTTTTGGAGATGGACAGGCAGGCTGTAGGGGAGGAGATAGGCCTGTATTTTGAACTTAAAAACTCAAATGGGTTTTTGGGTTCAAAATGTGTATTTTTCCCTTATGCTGCTATCCTTTTATAATCCATAATTTTTGGGCCAGGTAGTCTAATTACTTGGCGACATAATAACAGTATAAGTGCGTGGTTTGGGAAAATAGATGCAGAAGGACAAATGGATGAAAGGATTGCCGCATCTGGCAACTTTACTGTTTGCTTTTTTTCAATGCAAAGGAGGAGCGTATAATTATTAAAAGGCTATTTTTGGAGATGGACAGGCAGGCTGTAGGGGAGGAGGTAGGCCTGTATTTTGAACTTAAAAACTCAAATGGGTTTTTGGGTTCAAAATGTGTATTTTTCCCTTATGCTGCTATCCTTTTATAATCCATAATTTTGGGGCCAGGTTGTCCGATAACTTGGCAAAGTGAAAACAGTATGAGTGTATGATGGTTTGGGAACATAGGTGTAGAAGCACAAATCGATGAAAGGATAGCAGCATATGGCAACTTAACTGTTTGTTTTTCCAAAGCAAATGAAGAGTGCATAATTATTAAAAAAAAGGGTATTTTTGGAGATGGACAGGCAGGCTGATGGGGAGGAGGTAGGCCTGTATTTTGAACTTAAAAACTCAAATGGGTTTTTGGGTTCAAAATGTGTATTTTTCCCTTATGCTGCTATCCCTTTATAATCCATCATTTTTGGGCCAGGTAGTCTAATTACTTGGCGACATAATAACAGTATGAGTGCGTGGTTTGGGAAAATAGATGCAGAAGGACAAATGGATGAAAGGATGGCCGCATATGGCAACTTTACTGTTTGCTTTTTTTCAATGCAAAGGAGAAGCTTATAATTATTAAAAAGGGTATTTTTGGAGATGGACAGGTAGGCTGTAGGGGAGGAGGTAGGCCTGTATTTTGAACTTAAAAACTCAAATGGGTTTTTGGGTTCAAAATGTGTATTTTTCCCTTATGCTGCTATCCTTTTATAATCCATAATTTTGGGGCCAAGTTGTCCGATAACTTGGCAAAGTGAAAACAGTATGAGTGTATGATGGTTTGGGAACATAGGTGTAGAAGCACAAATCGATGAAAGGATAGCAGCATATGGCAACTTAACTGTTTGTTTTTCCAAAGCAAATGAAGAGTGCATAATTATTAAAAAAGGGTATTTTTGGAGATGGACAGGCAGGCTGATGGGGAGGAGGTAGGCCTGTATTTTGAACTTAAAAACTCAAATGGGTTTTTGGGTTCAAATTATGTATTTTTCCCTTATGCTGCTATCCTTTTATAATCCATAATTTTTGGGCCAGGTAGTCTAATTACTTGGTGACATAATAACAGTATGAGTGCATGGTTTAGGAAAATAGATGCAGAAGGACAAATGGATGAAAGGATGGCCGCATCTGGCACCTTTACTGTTTGCTTTTTTTCAATGCAAAGGAGGAGCGTATAATTATTAAAAAGGGTATTTTTGGAGATGGACAGGCAGGCTGTAGGGGAGGAGGTAGAAAGAAAGAAAGAAGGGGCAGCGGCACCCATTGCCGGCGCCGATTCCCTGTTGCCTCCCCCATCCCCGGTTGTATAATTACCTGTTGCTGGGGTCGGGTCAGCGCTGCTTCAGGCCTCCGGAGTGCATCCCCTGCGTCAATGCTATGCGCTACATGGCGCGGCGCAATGACGAGTGACATCACTCGTCATTCGTCGCGCAACGCACAGCAATGATGTAGGGGACGCACACCGGAGGCCTGAAGCAGCGCGGACCCGACCCCGGCAACAGGTAATTATACAACTAGGGATGGGGGAGGCAACGGGGCAGCGGCGACGGCAATGGGTGCCGCTGCCCCTTATCTCCCCCTGGCTATCGGTGCAGCTGCCCCATTGCCGACACCGCTTCTCTCCCCCTGGCTATCGGCGCTGGCAATGGGACAGCGGACCGATAGCCAGGGGGAGAGAAGGGGCAGCGGCGCCGATAGCAGGGGGAGAGAAGCGGCGGTAGCAGGGCTCTAAACCCCAGGAAAGGCAGGGGGAGAGAAGCAGGCAGCGACGGCCTCTCTCCCCCTGCCTTTCCTGGGGGCTCTGTGGGGTGAGAAGCAGTGTATCGGGGTATACACATGCACACAAACGCACCCTCATTTTATGAAGGATATTTGGGTAAAAAAATTATTTTGGCCAAATATCCTTGGTAAAATGAGGGTGTGTGTTATAGGCGGATGCGTGGTACACCCCGATAAATACGGTAATGTTCCCTTATGCTGCTACCCTTTTATAATCCATAATTTTTGGGCCAGGTAGTCTAATTACTTGGCGACATAATAACAGTATGAGTGCATGGTTTGGGAAAATAGATGCAGAAGGACAAATGGATGAAAGGATGGCCGCATCTGGCACCTTTACTGTTTGCTTTTTTTCAATGCAAAGGAGGAGCGTATAATTATTAAAAAGGGTATTTTTGGAGATGGACAGGCAGGCTGTAGGGGAGGAGGTAGGCCTGTATTTTGAACTTAAAAACTCAAATGGGTTTTTGGGTTCAAAATGTGTATTTTTCCCTTATGCTGCTATCCTTTTATAATCCATAATTTTTGGGCCAGGTAGTCTAATAACTTGGCGACATAATGAGTGCATGGTTTGGGAAAATAGATGCAGAAGGACAAATGGATGAAAGGATGGCCGCATCTGGGAACTTTACTGTTTGCTTTTTTTCAATGCAAAGGAGGAGCGTATAATTATTAAAAAGGGTATTTTTGGAGATGGACAGGCAGGCTGTAGGGGAGGAGGTAGGTCTGTATTTTGAACTTAAAAACTCAAATGGGTTTTTGGGTTCAAAATGTGTATTTTTCACTAATGCTGCTATCTTTTTATAATCCATAATTTTTGGGCCAGGTAGTCTAATTACTTGGCGACATAATAACAGTATGAGTGCATGGTTTGGGAAAATAGATGCAGAAGGACAAATGGATGAAAGGATGGCCGCATCTGGCACCTTTACTGTTTGCTTTTTTTCAATGAAAAGGAGGAGCGTATAATTATTAAAAAGGGTATTTTTGGAGATGGGTAGGGGAGGAGGTAGAAAGAAAGAAAGAAGGGGCAGCGGCACCCATTGCCGGCGCCGCTGCGCCGTTGCCTCCCCTATCCCCGGTTGTATAATTACCTGTTGCTGGGGTCGGGTCAGCGCTGCTTCAGGCCTTCGGTGTGCATCCCCTGCGTCGTTGCTATGCGCTTCATGGCGTGTTGCAATGACGAGTGACGTCACTCGTCATTGCGTCTCGCAACGCATAGCAATGATGCAGGGGACGCACACTGGAGGCCTGAAGCAGCGCGGACCCGACCCTGGCAACAGGTAATTATACAACTAGGGATGGGGAATGCAACGGGGCAGCGGCGACGGCAATGGGTGCCGCTGCCCCTTATCTCCCCCTGGCTATCGGTGCCGCTGCCCCATTGCACCGATAGCCAGGGGGAGAGAAGGGGCA
Source organism: Hyla sarda (assembly GCF_029499605.1). NCBI lineage: Eukaryota > Metazoa > Chordata > Amphibia > Anura > Hylidae > Hyla > Hyla sarda. Next base: position 37,834 of record NW_026609824.1, read on the forward strand.
GCGGCACCGATAGCAGGGGGAGAGAAGCGGCGGTAGCAGGGCTCTAGACCCCAGGAAAGGCAGGGGGAGAGAAGCAGGCAAGAAGCAGGCAGCGACGGCCTCTCTCCCCCTGCCTTTCCTGGGGGCTCTGTGGGTTGAGAAGCAGTGTATCGGGGTATACACATGCACACACACGCACCCTCATTTTATGAAGGATATTTGGGTAAAAACTTTTTTTACCCAAATATCCTTGGTAAAATGAGGGTGCGTGTTATAGGCCGGTGCGTTGTACACCCCGATAAATACCGTAATGTTCCCTAATGCTGCTACCCTTTTATAATCCATAATTTTTGGGCCAGGTAGTCTAATTACTTGGCGACATAATAACAGTATGAGTGCATGGTTTGGGAAAATAGATGCAGAAGGACAAATGGATGAAAGGATGGCCGCATCTGGCAACTTTACTGTTTGCTTTTTTTCAATGCAAAGGAGGAGCGTATAATTATTAAAAAGGGTATTTTTGGAGATGGACAGGCAGGCTGTAGGGGAGGAGGTAGGCCTGTATTTTGAACTTAAAAACTCAAATGGGTTTTTGGGTTCAAAATGTGTATTTTTCCCTTATGCTGCTATCCTTTTATAATCCATAATTTTGGGGCCAGGTTGTCCGATAACTTGGCAAAGTGAAAACAGTATGAGTGTATGATGGTTACCCCTGCTATCGGCGCTGCTGCCCCTTCTCTCCCCCTGGCTATCAGTGCCGCTGCCCCATTGCCGGCGCCGATAGCCAGGGGGAGAGAAACGGTGCCGGCAATGGGGCAGCGGCGTCGACAGACAGGGGGAAAGAAGGGGCAGCGGCACCCATTGCCGGCGCCGCTGCCCCGTTGCCTCCCCCATCCCCGGTTGTATAATGACCTGTTGCTGGGGTCGGGTCAGCGCTGCTTCAGGCCTCCGGTGTGCATTCCCTGCGTCGTTGCTATGCTTTGCATGGCGCGGCGCAATGACGAGAGACGTCACTCGTCATTGCGTCTCGCAACGCATAGCAATGATGCAGGGGACGCACACCGGAGGCCTGAAGCAGCGCGGACCCGACCCCAGCAACAGGTAATTATACAACTAGGGATGGGGGAGGCAACGGGGCAGCGGCGCCGGCAATGGGTGCCGTTGCCCCTTTTCCCCCCCTGGCTATCTGTGCCGTTGCCCCATTGCCGGCGCCGCTTCTCTCCCCCTGGCTATCGGCGCTGGCAATGGGACAGCAGCACCGATAGCCAGGGGGAGAGAAGGGGCAGCGGCGCCGATAGCAGGGGGAGAGAAGAGGCGGTAGCAGGGCTCTAGACCCCAGGAAAGGCAGGGGGAGAGAAGCAGGCAGCGACGGCCTCTCTCCCCCTGCCTTTCCTGGGGGCTCTGTGGGGTGAGAAGCAGTGTATCAGGGTATACACATGCACACACACGCACCCTCATTTTATGAAGGATATTTGGGTAAAAAACTTTTTTTACCCAAATATCCTTGGTAAAATGAGGGTGCGTGTTATACGCAGGTGCGTGGTACACCCCGATAAATACGGTAAGTTTCCCTTGTGCTGCTACCCTTTTATAATCCATAATTTTTGGGCCAGGTAGTCTAATAACTTGGCGACATGATAACAGTATGAGTGCATGGTTTCGGAAAATAGGTGCAGAAGGACAAATGGATGAAAGGATGGCTGCATATGGCAACTTTACTGTTTGCTTTTTTTCAATGCAAAGGAGGAGCGTAAAATTATTAAAAAGGGTATATTTGGAGATGGACAGGCAGGCTGAAGGGGAGGACGTAGGCCTGTATTTTGAATGGGTTTTTGGGTTAAAAATGTGTATTTTTCCCTTATGCTGCTATCCTTTTAAAATCCATAATTTGGGGGCTAGGTAGTCCGATAACTTGTTAAAGTGAGAACAGTATGAGTGTATGATGGTTTTGGAACACAGGTGTTGAAGCATAATTCGATGAAAGGATGGCCGCATATGGCAAGTTTACTGTTTGATTTTTTTCAATGCAGTGGAGGAGCTTATAATTATTGAAAATTGTATTTTTGGAAATGGACAGGCAGGCTGTAGGGGAGGAGGTAGGCCTGTGTTTTGAACTTAAAAACTCAAATGAGTTTTTTGGGTTCAAAATGTGTATTTTTCCCTCATGCTGCTATCCTTTTATAATCCATAATTTTGGGGCCAGGTTGTACGATAACTTGGCAAAGTGAAAACAGTATGAGTGTATGATGGTTTGGGAACATAGGTGTAGAAGCACAAATCGATGAAAGGATAGCAGCATATGGCAACTTAACTGTTTGTTTTCCAAAGCAAACGAAGAGTGTATAATTATTAAAAAAGGTATTTTTGGAGATGGACAGGCAGACTGAAGGGGAGGAGGTAGGCCTGTATTTTGAACTTAAAAACTCAAATGGGTTTTTGGGTTCAAAACGTGTATTTTTCACTAATGCTGCTATCCTTTTATAATCCATAATTTTTGGACCAGGTAGTCTAATTACTTGGCGACATAATAACAGTATGAGTGCATGGTTTGGGAAAATAGATGCAGAAGGACAAATGGATGAAAGGATGGCCGCATCTGGCAACTTTACTGTTTGCTTTTTTTCAATGCAAAGGAGGAGCGTATAATTATTAAAAAGGGTATTTTTGGAGATGGACAGGCAGGCTGTAGGGGAGGAGGTAGAAAGAAAGAAAGAAGGGGCAGCGGCACCCATTGCAGGCGCCGCTGCCCCGTTGCCTCCCCCATCCCCGGTTGTATAATTACCTGTTGCTGGGGTCGGGTCAGCGCTGCTTCAGGCCTCCGTTGTGCATCCCCTGCGTCGTTGCTATGCACTGCATGGCGCGGTGCAATGACGAGTGACGTCACTCGTCATTGCGTCTCGCAACGCATAGCAATGATGCAGGGGACGCACACCGGAGGCCTGAAGCAGCGCGGACCCGACCCCGCCAACAGGTAATTATACAACTAGGGATGGGGGAGGCAACGGGGCAGCGGCGCCGGCAATGGGTGCCGCTGCCCCTTATCTCCCCCTGGCTATCGGTACCGCTGCCCCATTGCCGGCGCCTTTTCTCTCCCCCTGGCTATCGGCGCTGGTTATGGGACAGCGGCACCGATAGCCAGGGGGGAGAGAAGGGGCAGCGGCGCCGATAGCAGGGGGAGAGAAGCGGCGGTAGCAGGGCTCTAGACCGCAGGAAAGGCAGGGGGAGAGAAGCAGGCAGCGACGGCCTCTCTCCCCCTGCCTTTCCTGGGGGCTCTGTGGGTTGAGAAGCAGTGTATCGGGGTATACACATGCACACACACACCCTCATTTTATGAAGGATATTTGGGTAAAAACTTTTTTTACCCAAATATCCTTGGTAAAATGAGGGTGCGTGTTATAGGCCGGTGCGTTGTACATCCCCCGATAAATATGGTAATGTTCCCTTATGCTGCTACTCTTTTATAATACATAATTTTATGGCCAGGTAGTCTAATTACTTGGCGACATAATAACAGTATGAGTGCATGGTTTGGGAAAATAGATGCAGAAGGACAAATGGATGAAAGGATGGCCGCATCTGGGAACTTTACTGTTTGCTTTTTTTCAATGCAAAGGAGGAGCGTATAATTATTAAAAAGGGTATTTTTGGAGATGGACAGGCAGGCTGTAGGGGAGGAGGTAGGCCTGTATTTTGAACTTAAAAACTCAAATGGGTTTTTGGGTTCAAAATGTGTATTTTTCACTAATGCTGCTATCCTTTTATAATCCATAATTTTTGGACCAGGTAGTCTAATTACTTGGCGACATAATAACAGTATGAGTGCATGGTTTGGGAAAATAGATGCAGAAGGACAAATGGATGAAAGGATGGCCGCATCTAACAACTTTACTGTTTGCTTTTTTTCAATGCAAAGGAGGAGCGTATAATTATTAAAAAGGGTATTTTTGGAGATGGACAGGCAGGCTGTAGGGGAGGAGGTAGGCCTGTATTTTGAACTTAAAAACTCAAATGGGTTTTTGGGTTCAAAATTTGTATTTTTCCCTTATGCTGCTATCCTTTTATAATCCATAATTTTGGAGCCAGGTTGTCCGATAACTTGGCAAAGTGAAAACAGTATGATTGTATGATGGTTTGGGAACATAGGTGTAGAAGCACAAATCGATGAAAGGATAGCAGCATATGGCAACTTAACTGTTTGTTTTTCCCAAGCAAATGAAGTGTGCATAATTATTTTAAAAAAAGGGTATTTTTGAAGATGGACAGGCAGGCTGATGGGTAGGAGGTAGGCCTGTATTTTGAACTTAAAAACTCAAATGGGTTTTTGGATTCAAAATGTGTATTTTTCCCTTATGCTGCTATCCTTTTATAATCCATAATTTTGGGGCCAGGTTGTCCGATAACTTGGCAAAGTGAAAACAGTATGAGTGTATGATGGTTACCCCTGCTATCGGCGCTGCTGCCCCTTCTCTCCCCCTGGCTATCAGTGCCGCTGCCCCATTGCAGGCGCCGATAGCCAGGGGGAGAGAAACGGCGCCGGCAATGGGGCAGCGCCGTCGACAGACAGGGGAAAGAAGGGGCAGCGGCACCCATTGCCCCGTTGCCTCCCCCATCCCCGGTTGTGTAATTACCTGTTGCTGGGGTCGGGTCAGCGCTGCTTCAGGCCTCCGGTGTGCATTCCCTGCGTCGTTGCTATGCTTTGTATGGCGCGGCGCAATGACGAGAGACGTCACTCGTCATTGCGTCTCGCAACGCATAGCAATGATGCAGGGGACGCACACCGGAGGCCTGAAGCAGCGCGGACCCGACCCCGGCAACAGGTAATTATACAACTAGGGATGGGGGAGGCAACGGGGTAGCGGCGCCGGCAATGGGGGCCGCTGCCCCTTATCCCCCCCTTGGCTATCGGTGCCGTTGCCCTATTGCCGGTTCCGCTTCTCTCCCCCTGGCTATCGGCGCTGGCAATGGGACAGCGGCACCGATAGCCAGGGGGAGAGAAGGGGCAGCGGCGCCGATAGTAGGGGTAGAGAAGCGGCGATAGCAGGGCTCTAGACCCCAGGAAAGGCAGGGGGAGAGAAGCAGACAGCGACGGCCTCTCTCCCCCTGTCTTTCCTGGGGGCTCTGTGGGGTGAGAAGCAGTGTATCGGGGTATACACATGCACACACACGCACCCTCATTTTATGAAGGATATTTGGGTAAAAAACTTTTTTTACCCAAATATCCTTGGTAAAATGAGGGTGCGTGTTATAGGCCGGTGCGTGGTACACCCCGATAAATACGGTAATTTTCCCTCATGCTGCTACCCTTTTATAATCCATAATTTTTGGGCCAGGTAGTCTAATAACTTGGCGACATAATGAGTGCATGGTTTAGGAAAATAGATGCAGAAGGACAAATGGATGAAAGGATGGCCGCATCTGGGAACTTTACTGTTTGCTTTTTTTCAATGCAAAGGAGGAGCGTATAATTATTAAAAAGGGTATTTTTGGAGATGGACAGGCAGGCTGTAGGGGAGGAGGTAGGCCTGTATTTTGAACTTAAAAACTCAAATGGGTTTTTGGGTTCAAAATGTGTATTTTTCCCTTATGCTGCTATCCTTTTATAATCCATAATTTTGGGGCCAGGTTGTCCGATAACTTGGCAAAGTGAAAACAGCATGAGTGTATGATGGTTTGGGAACATAGGTGTAGAAGCACAAATCGATGAAAGGATAGCAGCATATGGCAACTTAACTGTTTGTTTTTCCAAAGCAAATGAAGAGTGCATAATTATTAAAAAAGGGTATTTTTGGAGATGGACAGGCAGGCTGAAGGGGAGGAGGTAGGCCTGTATTTTGAACTTAAAAACTCAAATGGGTTTTTGGGTTCAAAATGTGTATTTTTCCCTAATGCTGCCATCCTTTTATAATCCATAATTTTGGGGCCAGGTTGTCCGATAACTTGGCAGAGTGAAAACAGTATGAGTGTATGATGGTTACCCCTGCTATCGGCGCTGCTGCCCCTTCTCTCCCCCTGGCTATCAGTGCTGCTGCCCCATTGCCGGCGCCGATAGCCAGGGGGAGAGAAACGGCGCCGGCAATGGGGCAGCGGCGTCGACAGACAGGGGGAAAGAAGGGGCAGCGGCACCCATTGCCCCGTTTCCATCCCCATCCCCGGTCGTATAATTACCTGTTGCTGGGGTCGGGTCAGCGCTGCTTCAGGCCTCCGGTGTGCATTCCCTGCGTCGTTGCTATGCTTTGCATGGCGCGGCGCAATGACGAGAGACGTCACTCGTCATTGCGTCTCGCAACGCATAGCAATGATGCAGGGGACGCACACCGGAGGCCTGAAGCAGCGCGGACCCGACCCCGGCAACAGGTAATTATACAACTAGGGATGGGGGAGGCAACGGGGCAGCGGCGCCGGCAATGGGTGCCGCTGCCCCTTATCCCCCCCTGGCTATCGTTGCCGTTGCCCCATTGCCGGTTCCGCTTCTCTCCCCCTGGCTATCGGCGCTGGCAATGGGACAGCGGCACCGATAGCCAGGGGGAGAGAAGGGGCAGCGGCGCCGATAGTAGGGGGAGAGAAGCGGCGGTAGCAGGGCTCTAGACCCCAGGAAAGGCAGGGGGAGAGAAGCAGGCAGCGACGGCCTCTCTCCCCCTGCCTTTCCTGGGGGCTCTGTGGGGTGAAAAGCAGTGTATCGGGGTATACACATGCACACACACGCACCCTCATTTTATGAAGGATATTTGGGTAAAAAACTTTTTTTACCCAAATATCCTTGGTAAAATGAGGGTGCGTGTTATAGGCCGGTGCGTGGTACACCCCGATAAATACGGTAATTTTCCCTCATGCTGCTACCCTTTTATAATCCATAATTTTTGGGCCAGGTAGTCTAATAACTTGGCGACATAATGAGTGCATGGTTTGGGAAAATAGATGCAGAAGGACAAATGGATGAAAGGATGGCCGCATCTGGCAACTTTACTGTTTCCTTTTTTTCAATGCAAAGGAGGAGCGTATAATTATTAAAAAGGGTATTTTTGGAGATGGACAGGCAGGCTGTAGGGGAGGAGGTAGACCTGTATTTTGAACTTAAAAACTCAAATGGGTTTTTGGGTTCAAAATCTGTATTTTTCCCTTATGCTGCTATCCTTTTATAATCCATAATTTTGGGGCCAGGTTGTCCGATAACTTAGCAAAGTGAAAACAGTATGAGTGCATGGTTTGGGAACAAAGGTGTAGAAGCACAAATCGATGAAAGGATAGTTGCATATGGCAACTTAACTGTTTGTTTTTCCAAAGCAAAGAAGAGTGTATAATTATTAAAAAAGGTATCAGTATCTTTACAGTTCTCGGGTTTCCCGCGTGACTAGCGGCAGAATGTCTAAGAAAAGCGGTCTGAGTGTCGATGAAAAAAGAACGAAGATGATGGAAATATTTTTTGAAACTAAAGATGTATTCCAACTAAAGGATCTGGAGAAAATTGCCCCAAAGCAGAAGGGAGATGGACAGGCAGGCTGAAGGGGAGGAGGTAGGCCTGTATTTTAAACTTAATAACTCAAATGGGTTTTCGGGTTCAAAATGTGTATTTTTCCCTTATGCTGCTATCCTTTTATAATCCATAATTTGGGGCCAGGTTGTCCATTAACTTGGCAAAGTGAAAACAGTATGAGTGTATGATGGTTTCGGAACATAGGTGTAGTAGCACAGATCGATGAAAGGATAGCAGCATATGGCAACTTAACTGTTTATTAGTTTAACCAAAGCAAAAGAAGAGCGTATAATTGTTAAAAAAGGTATATTTGGAGATGGACAGGCAGGCTGTAGGGGAGGAGGTAGGCCTGTATTTTGAACGTAATAACTCAAATGGGTTTTTCGGTTCAAAATGTGTACCGTATTTATCGGCGTATAACACACATTTTTTAGGCTGAAATTTTTAGCCTAAAGTCTATCTGCGTGTTATACGCCGATAAGCCGCTGCAGTTCAGTGATTTAAAGCGGGCGCTTTAAATGATGGAATTGCAGCGGCTTTTGCAGGTGCAGAGACCCTGCTATCGGCGCCGCTGCCCCTTCTCTCCCCCTGGCTATCGGTGCCGCTGTCCCATTGCCGGCGCCGATAGCCAGGGGGAGAGAAGTGGTGCCGGCAATGAGGCAGCGGCGCCGACAGACAGGGGGAGAAAAGGGGCAGCGGCACCCATTGCCGGCGCCGCTGCATCGTTGCCTCCCCCATCCCCGGTTGTATAATTACCTGTTGCTGGGGTCGGGTCAGGGCTGCTTCAGGCCTCCGGTGTGCATAACCTGCGTCGTTGCTGCGCGTTGCATGGCGCGGCGCAATGACGAGTGACGTCACTCGTCATTGCGTCTCGCAGCGCATAGCAATGACGCAGGGGACACACACCGGAGGCCTGAAGCAGCGTGGACCTGACCCTGGAAACAGGTAATTACACAACCAGGGATGGGGAAGGCAACAGGGCAGCGGCGCCGGCAATGGGTGCCGCTGCCCCTTTTTTCCCCCTGGCTATCGGTGCCGCTGCCCCATTGCCGGCGCCGCTTCTCTCCCCTGGCTATCGGCGCAGGCAATGGGGCAGCGGCACCGATAGCCAGGGGGAGAGAAGGGGCAGCGGCGCCGATAGCAGGGGGAGAGAAGCGGCAGTAGCAGGGCTCTAGACCCCAGGAAAGGCAGGGGGAGAGAAGCGGGCAGCGACGGCCTCTCTCCCCCTGCCTTTCCTGGGGGCTTCTGTGGGGTCAGAAACAGTGTATCGGGGTATACACAAGCACCCTCATTTTATGATGGATATTTGGGTAAAAAACTTTATTTTACCCAAATATCCTTGGTATAATGAGGGTGTGTGTTATAGGCCGGTGTGTGGTATACCCCGATAAATACGGTAATTTCCCCTTATGCTGCTACCCTTTTATAATCCATAATTTTTGGGCCAGGTAGTCTAATAACTTGGCGACATGATAACAGTATGAGTGCATAGTTTGGGAAAATAGGTGCAGAAGGACAAATGGATGAAAGGATGGCCGCATCTGGCCACTTTACTGTTTGCTTTTTTAAATGCAAAGGAGGAGCGTATAATTATTAAAAAGGTTATTTTTGGAGATGGACAGGCAGGCTGAAGGGGAGGAGGTAGGCCTGTATTTTGAACTTAAAAACTCAAATGGTTTTTGGGTTCAAAATGTGTATTTTACCCTTATGCTGCTATCCTTTGATAGTCTATAATTTTGGGGCCAGGTTGTCTGATAACTTGGCAAAATGAGAACAGTATGAGTGCATGGTTTGGGAAAATAGGTGCAGAAGGACCAATAGATGAAAGGATGGCTGCATGTGGCAACTTTACTGTTTGCTTTTTTTTCAATGCAAAGGAGGAGTGTATTATTATTATTAAAAAGGGTATATTTGGAGATGGACAGGCAGCTTGAAGGGGAGGACGTAGGCCTGTATTTTGAATGGGTTTTTCGGTTCAAAATGTGTATTTTTCCCTTATGCTGCTATCCTTCTATAATCTATAATTTTGGGCCAGGTTGTCCGATAACTTGGCAAAGTGAGAAGAGCATTAGTGTATCCCAACCTCATATCCTGTCCTCATATCCATCCTCTTATCACAACCTAATATCCTGTCCTCATATCCCGACCTCACATCCCATCCTCACATCTTGTCTTCATATCCCTACCTCATATCCCGACCTTATATCCCATCCTCTTATCCTGTCCTCATATCCCGACCTCATATCCTGTCTTCATATCCCATTCTCATATCCCGACCTCGTATGCCATCCTCATATGCTGTCCTCCTATCCAGACCTAATATCCCGTCCTCCTATCCCGACCTCATATCCTGTCCTCATATCCCATCCTCATATCCCGTCCTTATCTCCCATGCTCCTATCCCGTCCTCATATTTCATTCTCATATTTTGTCCTCATATCTCAACCTCATATCCCATCCTTATATCCTGTCCTCATATTCCCACCTCCTATCTTGACCTCATATCCCATTCTCATATCCCGTCCTCACATCCCATCCTCATATCCCGACCTCATATCCTGTCCTCATATCCCATCCTCATATCACAACCTCATATCCCGTCCTTATGTCCCATCCTCATATCCTGTCCTCATATGCTATCCTCATATCCCATCCTCATATGCTGACCTCATATCCCGTCCTTATGTCCCAACCTCATATCCCGTCCTCATATCCCGACTTCATATCCTGTCCTCATATCCCGACCTTATATGCTATCCTCATATCCCATCCTCAAATCCTGTCCTCATATCTCGACCTCCTATCCCGTCCTCATATTCCATTCTCTTATTCTGTCCTCATATCTCAACCTCATATCCCATCCTTATATCCTGTCCTCATATTCCCACCTCCTATCTGACCTCATATCCCGTCCTTATGTAAAAAAAACCTCATACCCTGTCCTCATATCCCGACTTCATATCCTGTCCTCATATCCCGACCTTATATGCTATCCTCATATCCCATCCTCAAATCCTGTCCTCATATCTCGACCTCCTATCCCGACCTCATATTCCATTCTCATATTCTGTCCTCATATCCCAACCTTATATCCCATCCTCATATCCTGTCCCCATTTCCCGTCTTTGTATCCCGACCTCATATACCATCCTTATATCCCATCCTCATACCCTGTCTTCATATGCCGACCTCATATCCCTTCCTTATGTCCCATCCTCATATCCTGTCCTCAGATGGGACTGATTTGTAATGAAGATATTGTAAGCTGAAAATAGAAGGGGACGTGGCTTTGTGGGACTGGGCGTGATTTGCAAGCCAGACCGATGCACAATAAGGGTAGATAATATAAGGAGTGGGGCTTAAAATGTGGGCTTGTCTATGTGAGATGGGGTATGGCTTGCAAGCCGGATTGACACATTCACCAGGAGATGCAGAACGGAGCTTGTGGAGTAAGGTACTGGAAGTTCCATATACTTGCATGGGACTTGAAACAAAAACCCATCTTTTATATAAGGGTGTATGTAAGGGTTAACTTAACTATCATATCTTTTTATTTGACATACAAGTAATATGTGTACCAGGTATTATTTAAATATCTTCAGCTGTACGGAAGTTATGTGGGAATACATTTGCCAATGATTTGCATGGGACTTTAATGCAGCCCATTTTCACCTCTAGGACGAAGCCCTTTTTTGCAAATCTGACCACTGTCACTTTAAACATTAATAACTCTGGAATGATTTTACTTATCATTCTGATTCTGAGATTGTTTTTTCGTGACATATTCTACTTTAGCATAGTGGTAAATTTTTGTGGTAACTTGCAACCTTTCTTGGTGAAAAATCCCCAAATTTGATGAAAAAAATTTAAATTTAGCATTTTTCTAACTTTGAAGCTCTCTGCTTGTAAGGAAAATCCGTGAGGGGTGTAGTTTCCAAAATGGGGTCACATGTGGGTGTGTTTTGTCAGAACCGCTGTAACAATCAGCCACCCCTGTGCAAATCGCCTCAAATGTACATGGCGCACTCTCCCTTCTGGGCCTTGTTGTGCGCCCCCAGAGCACTTTGTGCCCACATATGGGGTATCTGCGTATTCGGGAGAAATTGCGTTACAAATTTTGGGGGTCTTTTTTCCCTTTTACCTCTTGTGAAAATGAAAAGTATAGGGCAACACCAGCATGTCAGTGTAAAAAATTTATTTTTTTACACTAACATGCTGGTGTAGACCCCAACTTCACCTTTTCATAAGGGGTTAAAGAAGAAAAAGCCCCCCAAAATTTGTAAGGCAATTTCTCCCGAGTACGGCGATACCCCATATGTGTCCCAAAACTGTTGCCCTGAAATACGACAGGGCTCCAAAGTGAGAGAGCGCCATGCGCATTTGAGGCCTGAATTAGGGATTTGCATAGGGGTATTCTATGCCAATGATTCCCAAACAGGGTGCCTCCAGCTGTTGCAAAACTCCCAGCATGCCAGGACAGTCAATGGCTGTCCGGCAATACTGGGAGTTATTATTTTGCAACAGCTGGAGGCTCCGTTTTGGAAACAGTAGCGTACCAGACGTTTTTCATTTTTTGGGGGGAGGGGGGCTGTGTAGGGGTATGTGTATATGTAGTGTTTTTTACTTTTTATTTTAGGTTAGTGTTAGTGTAGTGTAGTGTTTTTAGGGTACAGTCACATGGGCAGAGGTTCACAGCAAGTTTGCCGCTGGAAGTTTGAGCTGCAGCGCAAAATTTGCGCCATCTCAAACTTGCAGCACTCACTGTAAACCTCCGCCCATGTGAGTGTACCCTGTACATTCACATTGGGGGGGGGGGGGGGTCAAACATCCAGCTGTTGCAAACTCCCCCTTTGGCTGTCCGTGCCTGCTGGGAGTTGTAGTTTTGCAACAGCTGGAGGAACGCTGGTTTGGAAACACTAAGTTAAGTAATAAACTTTCAAGTGTTTTGCAACTAAACTTAGTGTTTCCAAACCAGTGTGCCTCCAGCTGTTGCAAAACTACAACTCCCAGCATGCATGGTCTGTTAGTGCATGCTGGAAGTTATAGTTTTGCAACAATTGCAACAGCTGGAGGCACTGAGGTAGGAAACGGACAATGTTTCCCAACTAGTGTGCCTCCAGTTGTTGCAAAACTACAACTCCCAGCATGCCCAGACTGCCCAGGCATGCTGGAAGTTGTAGTTCGGCAATATCTGAAGGATCAGATGTTGCCGAACTACAACTTCCAGCATGCTTGGGCAGTCTGGGCATGCTGGGAGTTGTAGTTTTGCAACATCTGGAGGTCCACAGTTTGGAGACCACTGTATAATGGTCTCCAATCTGTGCTCTTCCAGATGTTAGAGAACTACAACTCCCAGCATGCCTGGACAGACTGAGCATGCTGAGATTTGTAGTTTTGCAACATCTGGAAGAGCACAGATTGGAGACCATTATACAGTGGTCTCCAAACTGTGGACCTCCAGATGTTGCAAAACTACAACTCCCAGCATGCCCAGAAAGCTAAAGGCTGTCTGGGCATACTGGGAGTTGCAGTTTTGAAACTCTCAGAGGCAGCAGTGAGATCGCTTTACGGCGATCTCACTGCTGCCAATGAAGATGCCGCCCTGCTGCCGGAAACTCACCTCCAGGACGCAGCGCAGCCAGGACCGCATGGAGGACGCCGGGACCGCCGGGACCGCTCGGGACACCGCTCGGACGGGTAAGTGACGCCGGGGGACGGGTCAGGGACACTTAGCAGAGCGGTGTGTGTCCCGATCCCCGTGATCGGGACTCACACACCGCGCTGCTAAGTATTTTCATAGCGAAACGCTTCTATCAGCTAGTCAGATTTGACCAGCTGATAGCAGCGATCGCTGGGGGGGGGGGGGGGGGGGATGAAACCCCCCGTGGTCGCACGGTAAGATGGCTGGCTATCAGTGATAGCCACCATCTTTCCAGGCGCTGCGGGGTGCCGCGAGTAGCGGCAGTAATGTTCATGACGTACCTGTATGTCATGGGTCGGGAACACCTTGCCACCCATGACGTACAGGTATGTCATAGGTCGGGAAGGGGTTAAAGTCCCATACAAGTCTATGGAAAATATATGTTACTGCATAACTTTCCAAAATGGCTTGAGATATTTCGATAATACTTGGTCACGTGTTACTTTTATGACCACTTAAACTATAGGATAGTTAATTTATCCCTTAACTACCCCCATTTGTCAGGGTCGGGGTTTTTGTTTAAAGTCCCATGCAAATCATTGGGAAATGTATGTTCCGACATAACTTCCGTACAGCTGGAGATATTTCAATAATACCTGGTACACATATTACTTATATGTCAAATGAAAAGATATGATAGTTAAATTAACCCTTACATACACCCTTTTTTTTTTAAATAAAAGATGGGTTTTTGTTTTAAGACCCATTCAAGTATATGGGACTTCCAGTACCTTACTCCACAAGCTCCGTTCTGCATCTCCTGGTGAATGTGTCAATCTGGCTTGCAAGCCATACCCCATCTCACATAGACAAGCCCACATTTTAAGCCCCACTCCTTATATTATCTACCCTTTTATGTGCATCGGTCTGGATTGCAAATCATGCCCAGTCCCACAAAGCCATGTCCCCTTCTATTTCCAGCTTACAATATCTTCATCACAAATCAGTCCCATCTGAGGATAGGATATGAGGATGGGATATAAGGTCAGGATATGAGGATGGGATATGAGGTCAAGATAGGAGGTGGGAATATGAGGACAGGATATAAGGATGGGATATGAGGTTGAGATATGAGGACAGAATATGAGAATGAAATATGAGGACGGGATAGGAGGATGGGACATAAGGACGGGATATGAGGTTGTGATATGAGGATGGGATATGAGGACTGGATTGGAGGACGGTATATTAGGTCTGGATAGGAGGACAGCATATGAGGATGGCCTATGAGGTCGGGATATGAGAATGGGATATGAAGACAGGATATGAGGTCGGGATATGAGGACAGGATAAGAGGAGGGGATATAAGGTCGGGATATGAGGTAGGGATATGAGGACAAGATGTGAGGACGGGATGTGAGGTCGGGATATGAGGACAGGATATTAGGTCGTGATAAGAGGATGGATATGAGGACAGAATATGAGGTTGGGATACACTAATACTGTTCTCACTTTGCCAAGTTATCGGACAACCTGGCCCCAAAATGATGGATTATAAAAGGATAGCAGCATAAGGGAAAAATACACATTTTGAACCCAAAAACTAGGAATCGACCGATATCGTTTTTTTAGGGCCGATACCGATAATCGGTGGAGGTTAGGGCCGATACCAGAATATCGGTATAAGTTATTGGCTATTTATCCCCCCTCGACACCGCTGCAGGTCATTGATTTAAAGCGGGCGCTTTAAATCAATGCACTGCAGTGGCTTTTGCGGTGCCATAGGCCGCCGCCACCCGCTTCTCTCCCCCTACCTGTCAGGGTGGTCCGGGCCATCCATCCTTCCTGTAGTGTCCGGTGTGAGGTGATTTTTTGCGCCCCCGTAGATCCATGCGTCCGCTCCTCCCCCAGCTGTCCAAACATTTCCGAAGCTAGAACTGGGGGAAGGCAGAGCAAGGGGAGGGAGGAGGTTTACGCCCCCTCCCTCATCTCCCCTCACTGAGCTTGGCTGGACGCAGATCTCTACGGCACGCCCCCTCCCTGAGTACATAGATCTCCACGGCAGGTCCCCTCCCTCATCTCCCCTCCCTGAGGACGTAAATCTCCACGGCAGGTCCCCTCCCTCATCTCCCCGAGCTGAGGACGTAGAGCAGTGCTCCCAATGTGCTCTATGTGTAAAGGGGGACATGCTGCATGGGCTAAAGGGGGACATACTGCACGGGCTAAAGGGGGATATACTGCATGGGCTAAAGGGGACATACTGTATGGGCTAAAGGGGACATACTGTATGGGCTAAAGGGGGACATACTGCATGGGCTAAAGGGGACATACTGCATGGGCTAAAGGGGACATACTGCATGGGCTAAAGGGGACATACTGTATGGGCTAAAGGGGGACATACTGTTCAGGCTAAATGTTCCCCTTTAGCCCGTGCAGTATGTCCCCTTTTAGCCCATACAGTATGTCCCCCTTTAGCCCATACTGTATGTCCCCCTTTAGCCCGTACAGTATGTCCCCCTTTAGCCCATACAGTATGTCCCCCTTTAGCCCATACAGTATGTCCCCCTTTAGCCCGTACAGTATGTCCCCCTTTAGCCCATACAGTATGTCCCCCTTTAGCCCGTACAGTATGTCCCCCTTTAGCCCGTGCAGTATGTCCCCCTTTAGCCCATACAGTATGTCCCCCTTTACACATAGAGCTCATTGGGAGCACTGCTCTATGTCCTCAGCTCGGGGAGATGAGAGAGGGGACCTGCCGTGGAGATTTACGTCCTCAGGGAGGGAAGATGAGGGAGGGGACCTGCCGTGGAGATCTATGTCCTCAGGGAGGGGGCGTGCCGTAGAGATCTGCGCCCAGCCGAGCTCAGGGAGTTGAGGGAGGGGGAGTGAACCTCCTCCCTCCCCTTGCTCTGCCCTCCCCCAGTTCTAGCTTCGGAAATGTTCGGAGAGCTGGGGGAGGAGTGGACGCATCGATCTACGGGGGCGCAAAAAACCACCTCACACCGGCGGCATTCCGGGTGGAGGGTGAACCGGTCCGGGCTGTCCTTCTCCGGCGGTCATCTTCTCCACTTCGGGCAGGCTCCGGCCTAGTACGCTGCATAGACGCCGCTGCGCAGTGACGCCCGTGCGCAGCGACGCACCTGACTTCACGGCGTAGCGGCGTCTATGCAGCTACTAGGCCGGAGCCTGCCCGGAGTGGAGAAGATGACCGCCGGAGAAGAAGGACAGCCCGGACCAGTTCACCCTTCACCCGGAACGCCCCCGGACACTACAGGAACGATGGTTGGCCCGGACCACCACCATTACAGGTAAGTTGAATTTTTTTAATTGACTCGGAGGGTGGGGGAGGGGCCCGACCAGTATAGCGGTATGGGCTAAAATCCATACCGGTATACCGCCCAGCATCACGGTGGGGGTGAGACGTGGTGCGGTGGGTCGGGGGGTGGTCGCGGTGCGGTGGGTCGGGGGGGCATTTGCTGTGCGGCGGGTCGGGGGGGGGTGGTGGTCGCGGTGCGGTTGGGGCGGCGCGGGGGTGGGGCATTATCGGCTTATCGGCAAGGTATCGGCAAAATCGTGATTATCGGCCGATAATATCGGCCATACCGATAATCGGTCGATCCCTACCAAAAACCCATTCAAAATACAGGCCTACGTCCTCCCATCAACCTGCCTGTCCATCTCCAAATATACCCTTTTTAATAATAATAATACGCTCCTCCTTTGCATTGAAAAAAAGCAAACAGTAAAGTTGCCACATGCAGCCATCCTTTCATCCATTTGTCCTTCTCCACCTATTTTCCCAAAACATGCACTCATACTGTTCTCATTTTGTCAAGTTATCGGACAACCTGGCCCCAAAATTATGGACTATCAAAGGATAGCAGCATAAGGGAAAAATACACATTTTGAACCCAAAAACCCATTTGAGTTTTTAAGTTCAAAATACAGGCCTACCTCCTCCCCTACAGCCTGCCTGTCCATCTCCAAAAATAGCCTTTTAACAATTATATTCTCCTCTTTAGCTTTGAAAAAAAGCAAACAGTAAAGTTGCCATATGCTGCTATCCTTTCATCCATTTGTCCTCTTACACCTATTTTCCCAAACCATCATACACTCATACTGTTATCTTGTCGCCAAGTTATCGTACTACCTGGCCCAAAAATGATGGATTATAAGAGGGTAGCAGCATAAGGGAAAATTACACATTTTCAAACCGAAAAACCCATGAGGGTTTTCAGGTTCATAATGCAGGTCAGTAAAGTTGCCATATGCTGCCATCCTTTCATTTATTTGTCGGCACTGGTTTAACCAGTTGAAGACGTAGGGTGTACAGGTACGCTCCCATTCCTGGAAATGTCCACTAACCCCACAATGAGTAAAGCGGTGAATGCGTTCCATTCATTACAGGAAAAATTGTGTCTATATTCCCGCAAGATTGTCAACGCGACCTGGCTGATTACCATGGCAACAGAAAGCCAGTGGATAGCTTCCTATCTTCTCAGTATGGAAGCCTGTAAGGTCCAGTCCTAGCCTGAATTGTACAGGTGAACTGTCATAGCAGTTATACTATACTGCAGTTAAGTTGTACTGCAGTATAGTTTAACCCCTTAAGGACTGAGCCCTTTTTCACCTTAAGGACTCGGCCATTTTTTGCAAATCTGACCACTGTCACTTTAAACATTAATAACTATGGAATGCTTTTAGTTATCATTCTGATTCCGAGATTGTTTTTTCGTGACATATTCTACTTTAACGTAGTGGTAAAAATTTTTGGTAACTTGCATCCTTTCTTGGTGAAAAATCCCAAAATTTCATGAAAAATTAGAAAATTTTGCATTTTTCTAACTTTGAAGCTCTCTGCTTGTAAGGAAAATGGATATTCCAAATAATTTTTTTTTTATTCACATATACAATATGTCTACTTTATATTTGCATCATAAAATTGATGAGTTTTTACTTTTGGAAGACACCAGAGGGCTTCAAAGTTCAGCAGCAATTTTAAAATTTTTCACAAAATTTTGAAACTCGCTTTTTTTCAGGGACCAGTTCAGGTTTGAAGTGGATTTGAAGGGTCTTCATATTAGAAATACCCCATAAATGACCCCATTATAAAAACTGCACCCCCCAAAGTATTCAAAATGACATTCAGTCAGCGTTTTAACCCTTTACGGGTTTCACAGGAATAGCAGCAAAGTGAAGGAGAAAATTCACAATCTTCATTTTTTACACTCGCATGTTCTTGTAGACCCAATTTTTGAATTTTTGCAAGGGGTAAAAAGGAGAAAATTTTTACTTGTATTTGAAACCCAATTTCTCTCGAGTAAGCACATACCTCATATGTCTATGTAAAGTGTTCGGTGGGCGCAGTAGAGGGCTCAGAAGGGAAGGAGCGTCAAATGGTTTTTGGGGGGCATGTCACATTTAGGAAGCCCCTATGGTGCCAGAACAGCAAAAACCCCCACATGGCATACCATTTTGGAAACTAGACCCCTCGGGGAACGTAACAAGGGGTAATGTGAACCTTAATACCCCACAGGTGATTCACGACTTTTGCATATGTAAAAAAAAAAAATTTTTTTTACCTAAAATGCTTGGTTTCCCTAAAGTTTTACATTTTTAAAAAGGGTAATAGCAGAAAATACCCCCCAAAATTTGAAGCCCAATTTCTCCCGATTCAGAAAACACCCCATATGGGGGTGAAAAGTGCTCTGCTGGCGCACTACAGGTCTCAGAAGAGAAGGAGTCACATTTGACTTTTTGAAGGCAAATTTTGCTCTGGGGGCATGCCACATTTAGGAAGCCCCTATGGTGCCAGGACCGCAAAAAAAGCCCACATGGCATACCATTTTGGAAACTAGAGCCCTCGGGGAATGTAACAAGGGGTTAAGTGAACCTTAATACCCCACAGGCGTTTCACAACTATTGCATATGTAAAAAAAATAAAAAAATTTTACCTAAAATGCTTCTTTTCCCAAAAACTTTACATTTTTAAAAAGGGTAAAAGCAGAAAATACCCCCCAAAATTTGAAGCCCAATTTCTCCCGAGTACGGCGATACCCCATATGTGACCCTTAACTGTTGCCTTGAAATACGACAGGGCTCCAAAGTGAGAGCGCCATGCGCATTTGAGGCCTAAATTAGGGATTGCATAGGGGTGGACATAGGGGTATTCTACGCCAGTGATTCCCAAACAGGGTGCCTCCAGCTGTTGCAAAACTCCCAGCATGCCTGGACAGTCAACGGCTGTCCGGCAATACTGGGAGTTGTTGTTTTGCAACAGCTGGAGGCTCCGTTTTGGAAACCGTGGCGTACCAGACGTTTTTCATTTTTATTGGGGAGGGGAGGGGGGCTGTGTAGGGGTATGTGTATATGTAATGTTTTTTTACTTTTTATTTTATTTTTTGTGGTAGTGTAGTGTAGTGTTTTTAGGGTACAGTCGCACGGGCGGGGGTTCACAGTAGTTTCTCGCTGGCAGTTTGAGCTGTTGCAGAAAATTTGCTGCAGCTCAAACTTGCAGCCCGATACTTACTGTAAGCCTCCGCCCATGTGAGTGTACCCTGTACATTCACATTGGGGGGGACATCCAGCTGTTGCAAAACTACAACTCCCAGCATGCGCTGACAGACTGTACATGCTGAGAGTTTTAGTTTTGCAACAGCTGTAGGCACACTGGTTATGTATCACGGAATTTGTGACCTTACTCAGTGTTTCAAAACCAGTGTGCCTCCAGCTGTTGCAAAACTACAACTCCCAGCATGTACGGTGCATGGTGTAAGGTGACTGCTGGGAGTTGTAGTTTGCAACAGCAGGAGGCACACCGGTCGTGAAACACTGAGTTAGGTAAAAAAAAAAACTCTAAGTTTCACAACCAGTGTGCCTTCAGCTGTTGAAAACTACAACTCTCAGCAGTCACCGACAGTCAACGGGCATGCTGGGAGTTGTAGTTATGCAACCAGCAGATGCACCACTACAACTCCCAGCATGCACTTTAGCTGTTTGTGCAAGCTGGGAGTTGTAGTTTATACAACAGCTGAAGGTACACTTTTCCATAGAAAAAATGTGCCTCCAGCTGTTGCAAAACCATAAGTCCCAGCATGCCCATAAGGGAATGCTGGGAGTTGTGGTGGTCTGCCTCCTGCTGTTGCATAACTACAGCTCCCAGCATGCCCTTTTTGCATGCTGGGAGCTGTTGCTAAGCAACAGCAGGAGGCTGTAACTCACCTCCTGCTGCTGCTTCATCACAGGATTGTCCCTCGCCGCCGCCGTCGCTCCTGGGGCCCCGATCCCAACAGGGGCGCCGGGGATCGGGGTCCCCAGCACCTGGGGTGCACGTCCCGCACCCGCTCACGTCCTCCGGAAGAGGGGCGGAGCGGGTGCGAGAGTGACACCCGCAGCAGGCGCCCTGATTGGTCGGCCGGTAATCCGGCCGACGAATCAGGGCGATCGTGAGGTGGCACCAGTGCCACCTCACCCCTGCACTCTCTGGCTGTTCGGGGCCGTCAGAGACGGCCCCGAACAGCCAGTAATTCCGGGTCACCGGGTCACTGGAGACCCGATTGACCCGGAATCGCCGCAGATCGCTGGACTGAATTGTCCAGCGATCTGCGGCGATCGCCAACATGGGGGGGCATAATGACCCCCCTGGGCAATATGCCGGGATGCCTGCTGAACGATTTCAGCAGGCATCCGGCTCCGGTCCCCAACCGGCTAGCGGTGGGGACCGAAATTCCCACGGGCGTATGGATACGCCCTGCGTCCTTAAGGACTCGGGATGCAGGGCGTATCCATACGCCCTGCGTCCTTAAGAGGTTAACAGGTAAAAAGTGTGAAAATAAAATGTTTTTCAATAAAAAGTGTAAAAAACTATATAAATGTCCCTTTTCTAATAAAGCCCTGTATTATAAAATAATAATTAAATAAAGTTATTTATCCCGCACAGTTAACACTATTAAAAAAAAGAAAAACCCTACATAAAAAGACTCTCTCCTAGGACTGTATCCACCTTTTCCAGCCCACCGGAGCACCTGAAAGCTATGCTAATTTATGCAGGCTAAAGTCAGCACCTGAAAGCTGAACTAATTCATGCAGGCTAAAGTCAGCAACTGCCGAGCTGAGGAGTTTGTGACGAATGAAATCACTGTAAGTTCGCTCATCTCTACACATGATTTAATAAGGTAAAAAAAACGTTCACCTACACCACTCTTGATGAATACCCCCCAGTAAATAGACCCAGAAGGGCATGACTCTGTTCATTATGTAAGAAAAGAATTACAAAACGGGCAGCGCTCATCCAAACAGTCAATAATGCCATTTATGTAGTAGAACTCACCTGGTGTATATGGAGGGACACAGTTGACACGACACCTGTTGAGCCAAGACAATGTATGTAGGCACTCCCTTCTCCAATTTCCCCAAATAGCAGGGGAGTGAAAGATATGGTAGGAAAAGAGTATGAAAAGGGGGGAGGTGTAGAATGCATTTGACTGATTTCACATTGGGACTAACCGGCAGGCATCAGCGGAAGTAAGGAGGCGGCAAAGGAGCAGCGGTGGAGGCAGCCGTGAAGATCAGTGGTAAGTGATCTTCACTGCTGCCTTCTAGGAGTTGCCAAACTACAACTTCCAGCATGCCCAGAAAGCCAAAGGATGTCTGGGCATGCTGGAAGTTGTAGTTTTGCAACATCTGGAGGGCCACAGTTTGGAGACCACCATACAGTGGTGCCCAAGCTGTAGTCCTACAGATGTTGCAAAACTACCACTCCAAGCATGCCCAGACATGCTGGGAGTTATAGTTCTGTAACATCTGGCCCTTCAGATGTTGCAGAACTACAGCTTCCAGCATGCCTGGACAGTCTCACTACTTATATATACCGGCAGGGGGTATATATTTATTAATGCGCCGGCGGGGGGTATATATTTATTAATGCGCCGGCGGGGGGTATATATTTATTAAATGCGCCGGCGGGGGGTATATATTTATTAATGCGCCGGCGGGGGGTACATATGTATAAATGTGCCGGCAAGGGAATTTATGTATAAATGTGCCGGGGGGGTATATATGTATAAATGCGCCGGCGGGGGTCATATCTTTATTAATGTGCTGCAGGGGGCATATTATAAATGCACTGGGGGGCTAGATATATAGGCTATATGTCTGCCCCCCCCTGTAGCACTATATATATCTTGCCCCCACAGCGCTTTTAATATAGATATGGCCCCCTGCTACTCACAATGGTAATTTTTAAATCTCTCGCTGCGAGCCCTGAATGGCCCCTCGGTATCGGCCGCAGGGTTGCAGAGTGCTATCAATCCCTCAGCCCCTGTACTACAACCCCATCATGGAACAGACTCTGTTCCATGATGGGGTAGTAGTACAAACACTAATGTAGCCTCCCCAGCTGTCTGCAGACTCCCGCAGCCAGGGAATTACTACTCCGATCATGGAAATAAGTCTGTTCCATAATGGGAGTAGTAGTAGTCCCTCAGCACTGCAGGAGTCTGCTGATGTCACCTCAGAAATAACGGATATTATAAACCAGGTGCAAACGGATGACATAAAGGCTCATCCGTTTGCCATAGACTTCAATGTTAAAAATAACGGCCGTTAATTTATCCGTTTCTTGTGACAGAAGAAAAATTAGTGCATGTGCCGTTAATTCTTCCATCACAATTAACGTCCGCTAGTCATGACGGACTATAATGGGTCATAACGGATAATCAAAAAATCCCGTAGACTTTAATGGGATTTTGTAATGGACGTTTAACATCCTTTTTTAAAGCTTTTCTAACGGACGTTTATAACAGATGAATTTTTATAGTGTGAAAGCAGCCTTAGTGTTAGCCCCAAAAACAGCTAGCGCTGACCTCCAAATATTACCCTGGTACCCATCGCCCCAGGGGTGCCGAGAAGCGACGGTACCAAAAGGGCCAGATCGTCAAACATGGCGCTCCTGGGCCTAGGCAATAACAGGCTGACATATCTTAGGCTGGGCAGGACCAATAATAATGGTCCTCGCCCACCCTGGTAATGTCAGGCTGTTGCTGCTTGGTTGGTATCTGGCTAATTTATTTATATTGGGGGGGGGGGGGAACTGAATTGCTAAACAATTTCATACATGTGAAGACAAGACCTACATAAAGGACTTGAAGGAGAAGGGGGCGGGGAAGGAACATAAAAGATACCAAAACTGAAGAGTGCATCAAAAATGCCAACAAATAATAATGAATTTTGGTCCACAATGAAATAAAATAAAGTACCCGCCGCGCCACCCCCCGACCCGCCGCACCGCACCCCCCACCGTGATGCTGGGCGGTATACCGGTATGGATTTTTGCCCATACCGCTATACTGGTCGGGCCCCTCCCCCACCCTCCGAGTCAATAAAAAAATTTAACTTAATGGAGGTGGTCCGGGCCATCCATCCTTCCTGTAGTGTCCGGGGGCATTCCGGGTGAAGAGTGAACCGGTCCGGGCTGTCCTTCTTCTCCGGCGGTTATCTTCTCCACTCCGGGCAGATTCCGGCCTAGTACACTGCATAGACGCCGCTACGCCGTGACGTCAGGTGCGTCGCTGTGCACGGGCGTCACTGCGCAGCGGCGTCTATGCAGCGTACTAGGCCAGAGCCTGCCAGGAGTGGAGAAGATGACCGCCGGAGAAGGACAGCCCGGACCGGTTCACCCTCCACCCGGAACGCCCCCGGACACTACAGGAAGGAAGAATGGATGGCCCGGACCACCCTGACAGGTAGGGGGAGAGAAGCGGGTGGCGGCGGCGGCCTATGGCCCCGCAAAAGCCACTGCAGATCATTGATTTAATGCGCCCGCTTTAAATCAATGATCTGCAGCGGTGTCGCAGGGGGTAAATAGCCGATAACTTATACCGGAATATCGGTATAAGTTATCGGCTATGGGCCCTAACCTGCACCGATTATCGGTATCGGCCCTAAAAAAACGATATCGGTCGATCCCTAGTACCTAGCTTGAACCTCTTATATGGTATTAAAAAAACGATCATATACCAATGGTAAATGTATGGCAATTTAGTGTAGTACTATTTGCTGCATACTTTATTTCCCTCATTTGATGCCCTCTTTTTTCCCAATTTAGTGTAGTGTAGAGTACTGTTGTGTAAAAAGCAAAATAATATATTCTACAATCAGATATCAAAAACAAATGTTCACACAATGGAATTCCACACGGAGCATTGATATTAATGGGATTCTGCTGCATGGTTTACACAGCGGAATTTCCACTGCAGATGCTTCTGCTGCACAAATCCTGATTTTGCAGTCTGCAAAAAATGGGCGTGTCTATTCTTTCTGCAGAGTCTGCACAGAAATGCATTGCTATCTAGGAGATGCAGCATTTCCGAGCAGTCCTAGCGCTGGCTTGTTCTGCCAGCGTTCCGCTGTCGGGGAAATGTCTGCACAGAATTTTTCCATGTGGACATTGCCTGTGTGAAAGTAGCCTTATGGTATGATGAAATTAGGGAGGTATTATCTTACAGAGTAATTAAAAAGTATGTAATATGGTATTATATGGTAAAAGATGATAATATGCACGCTCATATGGAGCGTGCGTGCATATGCCATAATTAACAAAAACAGAGTATATTCATGGTAAATATATATAAATATATATATATATATATATATATGAAACTCAATGTGTGTGTGTGTATGTATGTATGTTCCAGCATCACCAAATGGCTAAAAATATTAAAATGAAACTTGGTATACATGTTACTTGTATGTCAACAACAAACATAGGATAGGTAATTTAGGTTTTTGTTTAAAGTCCCATACAAGTCTATGAGAATTACGGTATATGTTACTGCATAACTTCCAGCTGGAGATATTTTGATGATACTTGGTCACATGTTACTTTGTTCACAAAAAATATAGGATAGTTAATTTAACCCTAACCTACCCTTATTGAGAGGGTCAGGGTTTTTGTTTAACCCCTTAAGGACACAGGGTTTTTCCATTTATGCACTTTCGTTTTTTCCTCATCACCTTCTAAAAACCAATTTTGCACATACAGACCCATATGAGGGCTTTTTTTTTGCGCCACCAAATGCAATTTATAATGACATCAATCACTTCACCACAACATTTTTGACGAAACCACAAAAAAAAAAATATTTGTGGGGCAATATTGAAAAACAAAAAAGCAATTTTTGATAATTTTGTGGGCTTCCGATTCTATGTAGTGCACTTTTCGTTAAAAATGACACCATTGGGGAGATTTATCAAAACCTGTGCAGAGGAAAAGTTGCTGAGTTGCCCATAGCAACCAATCAGATCCCTTCTTTCATTTTGCAGAGGGCTTGTTAAAAATGAAACAAGAAATCTGATACGGGTACGCAAAGTGCAATTTTGGACTTTTGAATTTTTTTACGTGTACGCCAAGCATATCAAACCCAAAGGTTAACATGGGCCAAAAAAAACAAGGTTTAAGTTTATGTGGGCCGCATCAAAAAAAAATAATTTAACTTTACTATATGTATCAAGACCCCAACCCCCCTGTACAATAACCCAACCCCCCCTGCACAAGACCCCATGCCCTCCCTGCACAACACCCCATGTCCCCTGTGCACAACAAGCCATGCCCCCCTGCACAAGACCTCATGCCCCCCTACACAAGATCCCATGCCCCCTTTGCACAAGATCCCATGCCCACCCTACACAAGACCCCATGCCTCCATGCACAACACCTCATGACCCCTTCACATGACCCCATGACCCCTTCACATGACCCCATGCCCCTTTTGTACAACACTCCATGCCCCTTTGCACAAGACCCCATGCCTCCCTGCACAAAAACCCATGCCCTCCTTTGCACAAGACCCCATGCTCACCCTACACAAGACCCCAGCCCCCCTGCAAAACACCCCAGGACCCCCTTCACAAGACCCCATGACCCCCCTTCACAAGACTCCATGCCCCTTTGCACAAGACCCCATGCCCTTCCTTCACAAGACCCCAGGCCCCTTTTGGACAACACCCCATGCCCCTTTTGCCCCCATGACCCCCCTGCACAAGACCCCATTCCCTGTTTAAAAAATAAATAAATCAAACAACAATATTAGCATTAATATTTACTTTTCTCACCTTGTCAATCTGGTGTCCTGTGTCTATAGCCGCAATGGTGCCGTCCGCAGCATGTGTCAGAACTCCTTTAAGGAGCAGCCTGATGACGTCACATCAGGACATGACGTTGACCTCTGCGCACCTCCATCCTCTCCTGGACCGCCTCCAACAGCTCCTTGACTGCCTCTGACAGCCTCCATCCTCTTCTGGACCGCTTGTCAGCTACTGGACTGCCTCCAACTTCTCTTGGACTGCCTCCACCATCCTTCAACCGCTCCTGGACAGCCTCTGACTTTTTTATTTTATCTCTGCCCGTTTCCAGGTAACCAGAGCAATGAATATCTTTGCCGGGCCAGAAAGATATTCATTGTGGGCCGCATGTTTGACACCCATGGTGTATGCTATTGATTGTGAAGTTTAATTAACATTATGTTTTATAGTTCGGACATTTACACACGCGGTAATACCACATATGTTTATTTTTATTATGTTTACGTATTTCTTATATGGAATTTTGGAAAAGGGGGTGATTCAAACTTTTAATATTGAAGTGTTTACTGGGTGTTTTTTAAAACTTTTTTTCTTTTTTTTTACACTTTTAGTCCCCTTAGGGGACTTTTAGGAGGAATCGGTAGATTCCTCATACAGATCAATGTGGTTTAGCCAGGCTATATCAATCACAGAAGAAGAAGAAGAAAACAGAATGCTCCAATGTGTAGAACGATTTGACGGTAAAAAAAGGGGGGGACCCTTTAATGAAAGGACTCACCAGATATAGTTGTGCTAGGATAGAGGCACAACAATCCGATGTGGACTGCAGCTATATCCCGCCCAGGCAACAGCGTGGGAATAAGAACGGCAGAGTTTTCACACCAGCCAGGTGTGAGGGGATGAGGGATAGATGATAGCGCTGTCCACAAGCTAAGTATGGGTAACTTTTATTCACATGTAACACGTTTCAAGGACGCTCCGTCCTTTTCCTCAGACATGCTAAATATACATAAAAACAACACATATATACTCATTTGGTTATAGGAACCGGAAATGACATCACAAATTAATTAGCATAAAATGACGTTTTTCCATGTGATCCAAGATAATATAAAAAAAAAACTTTTTTCTTTAAAAATTCTTTATATACATGGATAAATAAATAAATAAGACTCCGAACCTATCATTGAAATGTTTTATCTATTGTCTCATTTAATCCCCTTGGCCACAAGGAGTTAAGGGAATAAATCCAAAAGGATTCCCTATTCACTAATTTTTGAAAGCGGTCATCATATTCTAAAGGGATACTTTCCAAGATAGTTAGTTTCAAACAATTGTGGTTACTGTTGTGTAAAGCTGTGGTGTGTCTTGACACACTATGTAGTATAACATTGTTTTTGATATTATATCTATGTTTATTTATGCGGGCACGTACAGTTTGTACGGTGCGGCCCACATACTGAAGCCCACACTCACATGTAAGGAGATAAATAACAAAGGAATCGGAGCAGTTAAATTTTTCTTTCAAAGAAAAAACTTTGCCTGTAGAGAAAGATGTTACTGAATCACAGGGAGGAAATGCAATCCATTCGCAGCACAGACAGCGTTTTTTATCGCAGCGGAATGTACCAATCATGGTAGGTTTACAAAAATTTGGTTTGATAATTTTATTTTTTAGTTTGCTTGGGGCTAAATGATTTCTTAATGTTTTTGATCGTCTGAATGTTAGGGTAGGACGTTTTGGGATTAATAATTTTAAAATAGGATCCGTCATAATAATTGGCCAGTATTTATTTAATATGTTTCTTATTTTGTTTGTGGCATTGTTAAAAGTAGTAATAAAATTAAATTTGGGTGTATTGTTTTGTTTTTGTTTTAGCTCATATTTAATTAAATCAGTCTGTTTTAGTCCCTCTACTCTTTTATATGTGTTTGTTAATATTCTTTTAGGGTATTTTTTTTTCTTTAAAACACTTATATGTAATTTTTGATTGTTCTTTAAAATCCTCGGAGGAAGTACAATTTTTTCTTATCCTCTGGTACTGTCCGTAGGGGATATTTGTAAGCCAAATGTGGTCTATCGCCAGACGAGAGGCTGTGCGATGGGCACACGTTTCGCACCAAGCTATGCAAATTTATATATGGGTCTATTTGAGAGTGTGTCCATCGCACAGTCTCCCTGGTATTTTAATAGTAATATTATGTTTTTTAAGAGAATTATAGATGATCTGTTTATTTTGTGGAAGGGGTCACGGGAAGAAGCTTTTGAATTTGTTGAATTTTTAAACAAAAATGATTGGGGTCTTAACCCCTTAAGGACACATGACGTTCTCATACGTCTCCATTTCCAAGTCCTTAAGGACACATGACGTATGAGAACGTCATGTGTTTTACCGGCCCCCCGCAACCATCTGGAGCGGAGACGGTCCCCGATGCCTGCTGAAATCGTTCAGCAGGCATCGGGGCATATCGCCCCAAACTGTACGTGCCCGCATAAATAAACATAGATATAATATCAAAAACAATGTTATACTACATAGTGTATCAAGACACACCACAGCTTTACACAACAGTAACCACAATTGTTTGAAACTAACTATCTTGGAAAGTATCCCTTTAGAATATGATGACCGCTTTCAAAAATTAGTGAATAGGGAATCCTTTTGGATTTATTCCCTTAACTCCTTGTGGCCAAGGGGATTAAATGAGACAATAGATAAAACATTTCAATGGTAGGTTCGGAGTCTTATTTATTTATTTATCCATGTATATAAAGAATTTTTTAAGAATTTTTTTTTTATATTATCTTGGATCACATGGAAAAACGTCATTTTATGCAAATTAATTTGTGATGTCATTTCCGGTTCCTATAACCAAATGAGTATATATGTGTTGTTTCTATGTATATTTAGCATGTCTGAGGAAAAGGACGGAGCGTCCTTGAAACGCGTTACATGTGAATAAAAGTTACCCATCCAGCTTGTGGACAGCGCTGTCATCTATCCCTCAGCCCCTCACACCTGGCTGGTGTGAAAACTCTGCCATATCAATCACAGAGCCGGGACAGCCTCAGAAGGGGAGGCAAGCCCTACGGGTACGCCCACAGTGGATTGCACTGCGGGGG
Source organism: Hyla sarda (assembly GCF_029499605.1). NCBI lineage: Eukaryota > Metazoa > Chordata > Amphibia > Anura > Hylidae > Hyla > Hyla sarda. The sequence goes on from NW_026609824.1 coordinate 67,129, forward strand.
GGGGGGGGGGCAATCCACTCCACTGGACCACCAGGGATGGTTTAAATATCCCTTTAGACGCTGCTGTCAACTTTGACAGAGGCGATCTAAAGGGTTAATAGCCGCCTGCGGCTATGTCGGTTAATAACGGCAGCCCCCAGCTACAGGAATCAGCTGGTGGCCGGCCGTTATGATGCAGCCTGAGTCATACATCGCTTGCGGTCTCATGACAAGCCGGCTCGTCCTTAGACAGCAACCGGTTAAAGTCCAGTAAAAATAATACTTGGTCACATGTTACTTATATGTCAAATAAAAATATATAATAGTTAAATTAACCCCTACCCCGATATGTGAAGGATGGGGATTTTGTTTCAATTCCCATGCATGTATATAGGACTTCTGGTACCTTACTCCACAATCTCCGCTCTGCATCTCCTGAAAAATGCGTCAGTCCGGCTGGCAGGCCACATTCCATGCCCCATCTTGCACTAGACACGCCCACCATTTAAACCACACCCCTTTTATTTTCAGCTTACAATATCTTAACCACAACGCAGCCCCCCCTGAGGACAAGATATGAGGATTAGAAATGAGGATTAGATATAAGGACAGGATATGGGTCGGCATATGAGGTCGGGATATGGGGATGTAATATGAGGTCGGGATATGGGGACAGGATATGAGGTCGAGATATGAGGGCGGGATACGAGGTCGGAAAATGGAGACGAGATATCGGGACGGGATCTGAGGACGGGATATGAGGTCAGGATATGAGGACAGGATATGAGGTTGGGATATGGGGACGAGATATGGGGACAGGATATAGGGATGGGATATAAGGACAGAATATGGAGGTCAGGATATGGGGACAAGATATGGTGACAGGATATGAGGTTGGAATAGGAGGAAGGGATTTGGGGTCGGCATATGAGGAGGGGATATGGGGTCAGGATTTAAGGATGGGATATGAGGACAAAAGCTTCCTCCTATGTTACTTTTCCTCCCCCACAAGGATAAGGTAGGAAAAACTGGGCAGCACCGGGTACTCAGCTAGTTAATACCAGGAATGGCATGTATGACATTATTTCACTATAGGCTGCTTTTTTTCCCGGCACATCGCCGAGGGGTGGCCTGAGACCCACCCATAACAGCAATCGCTGTTTTTCAGGGCCAAGCTGGTGACCCAATGGATCGGAAAATAAGGGTGACCGGTGCTGTCTGAGACAGCACCTATTACCCTGAAGGGATTGGAGTGAGGTGGCAGGGGTGCCACCCCTCCTATCCTTGGCATTGGTTAGTCAGGAGGGAGCGGGGGCAAAATTTAGTCCCTCCACTGGTAGTCCAGGAAGAGCAGGGGAGGGTGAAGATCAGCGGCAGGCAGCTCAACCCTGGCAGGCAAATATCAGCGGCACTGCCATCCTGACAGGAGGCGTCGTTGTTGCGGAAGAGGTCCTCAAAGATCTGGGAGCCACAGTTTGGAGACAACTGTGCGTAGTCTCTAAACTGTGGCCCTCCAGATTTTTCAAAACTACAACTCCCAGCATGTCCAGACAGCCATTTACTCTCTGGATATGCTGGGATTTGTAGTTTTGCAAGATCTGAAGGGCCAGAGTTTGGAGATCACTGTGCAGTGGTCTCTAAACTGTGGCTGTCCAGATCTTGCAAAACTACAAATCCAAGCATGCCCAGACAGCCGTTTGTTGTCTTCGCATGCTGAGATTTATAGTTTTGCAAGATCTGGAGGGCTACAGTTTGCAGATCACCGTACGGTGGTCTATAAACTGTAGCCCTCCAGATCTTGCATAACTACAACTCCAAGCATGCACAAACAGCAAACGGCTGTCTGAGCATGCTGGAAGTTGTAGATGCGTGCCTCCAGCCTATTGCATATCTAAAAATCCCAAAATTAGGTCTCAAATGCACATGGCACTCTCTCAAATCTAAGCCTTGTCATATTTCAAGGCAACAGTTTAGGGCCACATATGAGGTATTTCCAGACTCGGGAGAAATTGCCTTAAAAATGTTGGTAGCTTTTTCTTCTATTACCCCTTATGAAAAGGAAAAGTTTTTACACTAACATGCTGGTGTTGCCCCATACTTTTTATTTACACAAGAAGTAAAAGGGGAAAAAAAGACCCCAAAATTTGAAACACAATTTCTCCTAAGTACGGAAATACCCAATATGTGGACGTAAAGCGATCTGCGGGCACACAACAAGGCTCAGGAGTGAGAGCGCACCATATACATTTGAGGCCTAAATTGATGATTTGCACAGGGGTGGCTGATCATTACAGCGCTTCTGACATAAATGCAAAAAACAAAACACCCACATGTGGCCTATCTGTCGGGGACATTTTATGCCGCACATAAAGCTCTCTCAACTGTGCCAACAGCCGGAAAGCTGGGCTGCCCTAGCTCTTTTAATACGGACACCATGCTTCACTAATATATGCCTAACCATGCATTTATGAGCTTCCCTTGAGTAGGGACATTTTCTGTTACATTTTTCTTAAAAGAATTGTCCAGGGTGGATTTAATATCTTCCACCACCACTACATCATTCAGAAGGGATGGATTCATTCTCCATTGCCACTGCAGCGCATATGAAGAGGGAATCAGAATAGTGATGGTTACCAATGCATGATCTGAGAAACTTATCGTATCAATAGTAGCGCATTGCATTATCTTGAGGTCATGATGCTTCAGAAAAAAATAATCTAACCTAGAGTACATATGTATCATATCATGTGCATAGGCCTCTGCACTGGAGTCTGAGTGAATTTGGGGAGGGTACCCTGATTCTGGGGGGAGATTTTAATGTAGCTCTTGAGCCTCACGAGTCAGACTTTCAACGTTGAGGCGTATTGGTACACTTCTCCATGAACATCGATTTATGGACGCGTGGCGCATTTGACATCCTGGAGAGCGTAATTATTCTTTATATTCTACGATACATGATATGTACTCTAGGTTAGATATTTTTTTTCTGAAGCATCGCGACCTCCAGATATTACAATGCGTTACTATTAATACCATAAGTTTCTCGGATCATGCATTGGTAAGAATCAGAGGGGAATTAGCTCAGAAGAGGCAGGAGGTCCGCTCTCTGATGCTGGATAAGGCCAAAGCTACGCTTACAAAATGCAGACGGCAATTTTATGAGTACGGAAATAAATGTGGGAGGACCCTGCCGGGGGCACTACTAAAACAACAAGCAAGATCTTATATACCTTCTATAGGCACTCGCTCACACTCTGTGGTGCATCTCTCTATGGAAATCCCTAATTTTCGGGATATAGTACAAGACTATATTGCTTCTTCGGGTATGCTTCCTCTTTGTGAAGAGGATGTAATCAACTTGGAGAATCCGATATCTGCAGAAGAATTACAAAGGGCAGTTGAATTTTCTCAGTTAAATATTCCCCTGGGATACTATCAGACTTTTCTTGATATTCTCTCACCACACTTTCTACGGGCTTTTAATGCACTGGCTAAGGGAACCAACTTACCAGCTGATTCTATGCGTGCTCACGTGGTGGTGTTACCAAAAGAGGGAAAGGATACGCCCACATGTGCTGGGTTTTGCCCTATATTCCTGCTTAATGTGGACCTAAATCTTTTTGCTAAAGGTACTGGCGACGCTTATGGGAGTAGTTCACTCAGACCAAGCATGGGATAATACCATGAAAGCAATTAATCCGGATCCACATTGCAAAATCGGCAGCTATACCTGCCATGTTACTTTCAACAGACGCCGAAAAGGCATTTGATCATGTTCATTTTTTTAAATTTTTTTTTGGGGAAGAGACACTCAGATTTATACAGTCGTGTTTTTAAATTGGATAATGGCTCTATACTCCTCACCAACAGCATGTGTAAGGATGAACCACATACTCTCAGGGGACTTCTCAATACATAACGGCACTGGACAGGGGTGTCCCCTGTCCCCACTGATTTTTATTCTCACCATGGGACCACTAGTGTAAAATCAGGTGGTCGCCTGATATTGCAAGGATACAGATAAGGCATCCTATCCCCTTAAGGACTCAGCCCATTTTGGCCTTAAGGACTCAGATAATTTAATTTTTAAGTTTTCATTTTTTCCTCCTCGCCTTCTAAAAATCATAACTCTTTTATATTTTCATCCACAGACTAGTATGAGGGCTTGTTTTTTGCGCGACCAGTTGTACTTTGTAATGACATCACTCATTATATCATAAAATGTATGGCGCAACCAAAAAACACTATTTTTGTGGGGAAATTAAAACGAAAAACGCAATTTTGCTAATTTTGGAAGGTTTTGTTTTCACGCCGTACAATTTATGGTAAAAATGACGTGTTCTTTATTCTGAGGGTCAATACGATTAAAATGATACCCATTATTATATACTTTTATATTATTGTTGCGCTTAAAATAAATCACAAACTTTTTAACCAAATTAGTACGTTTATAATCCCTTTATTTTGATGACCTCTAACTTTTTTATTTTTCCGTATAAGTGGCGGTATGGGGGCTCATTTTTTGCGCCATGATCTGTACTTTTTTTGATACTACATTTGCATATAAAAAACTTTTAATACATTTTTTATTATTTTTTTTTAAATAAAATGTATTAAAAAAGTAGGAATTTGGGACTTTTTTTTTTTTTTTTTCGTTCACGTCGTTCACCGTACGGGATCATTAACATTTTATTTTAATAGTTCGGACATTTACGCACGCGGCGATACCAAATATGTCTATAAAAAATGTTTTTTACGCTTTTTGGGGGTAAAATAGGAAAAAACGGACGTTTTACTTTTTTATTGGGGGAGGGGATTTTTCACTTTTTTTTTACTTTTACTTTTACATTTTTTTACATTTTTTTACACTTGAATAGTCCCCATAGGGGACTATTCATAGCAATACCATGATTGCTAATACTGATCTGTTCTATGTATAGGACATAGAACAGATCAGTATTATCGGTCATCTCCTGCTCTGGTCTGCTCGATCACAGACCAGAGCAGGAGACGCCGGGAGCCGGACGGAGGAAGGAGAGGGGACCTCCGTCCGGCGTTCTGAATGATCGGATCCCCGCAGCAGCGCTGCGGGCGATCCGATCGTTCATTTAAATCGCGAACTGCCGCAGATGCCGGGATCTGTATTGATCCCGGCACCTGAGGGGTTAATGGTGGACGCCCGCGAGATCGCGGGCGTCAGCCATTGCCGGCGGGTCCCTGACTGCGATCAGCAGCCGGGATCAGCCGCGCATGACACGGGCATCGCTCCGATGCCCGCGGTTATGCACAGGACGTAAATGTACGTCCTGGTGCGTTAAGTACCACCTCACCAGGACGTACATTTACGTCCTGCGTCCTTAAGGGGCTATGCTGATGACCTTTTGTTTTTAATCACCAAACCACGGATTTCCCATCCTGTCCTTATGAAAGAACTGGAATGTTTTTCAAAGCTCCCGAATTTTAAGATAAACTATTCTAAATCAGAGCCATTAAATGTATCCCTTAGAAGATGATGATCTTACCAAAATTTCTTCACGCTTTCCAATGACTCCCAATTCTGCTCTTGAATCTCTTCAAAATAAGTTTGTATGGGGAGGGAAAGTGGTGAGATTGAAAAGGGCTGCTCTCTGTAGCCCAAAGGCGGCTGGAGGGATTGGCTTTCTGGACATGCGGTCCTATTTTTAAGCTGTATTGTTAACACGAGGGGTTGACTGGTGTTGCCATGCTCACAGCAAGCCATGGGTGGAGCTAGAACAATCATTTACTAAAATCCTGCTTTGCTGTTTGCCTTGTGTCCTACCAACAAAGTACGGCCATTGCGTTTGACCCCCATTTTGGGTCCCACATTGGGGGCATGCGCAGATAGAAAAAGCAGGGTTTGTTTGTTTACTACAAATTCCCTTATCACGCCAGTGTTGGGCAGTCCTTCATTCTCCCCGAGCTTGAATGACCCGGTCTTTCAAGCCTGGATAACAGCGGGTAAATTTTGGGTTGGACATCTTTTGCACGAACAGGATTGGTTGACCAGCTCCGCTTCGATGGAGGTGGTGGACCCATGCCCGCTGGGATAATGGAGGACTGCCTAATTGCGCCATTGTTTGTTGACTTTTCCCTTGCCTTCTGCATTTGTTTCCCTATTAACAGTGATGGAGGTGCTTTGCTCAGGGGATGGCTCCGTGAGACACTCGGTGTCCAGAATTTATGAGGTGTTGATGTTTCCCCCGGACCGGGGACCCCTGAGTTTTATTTCTAAGTGCGAGGTGGACCTACAGATCTCTCTGACCCCCGTGCAGAGGTCTCAGTTTTACACCAGTCCACGATTAGTTCCCACTCCTAGGAAGCTAGATATAAAATCTTATCTAGGTGGTACAGAGTGCCAACTCAACCTCATGCCATGTGGTCACATGTAGAGTCTGCTTTCTGGCGTTGTGGGGACGCAGAGGGCTTTTTTGGTCATGTCCTCTGTTGACCCAATTTTGGGAGGGGGTAACACGAATCATAAAGGCTGCAACAGGCATGAAAATAGATCTGTCTCCAGCTCTTTTTCTTCTCCATCACTGTGAGGTACCCATTAAGATATATAAGAAGCCTCTTTTGAGGTTTCTAGTTATGTCCGCTAGAGCCTGTGTTCCAATTCTTTGTAAAAAAAAAATCTAATGCTCCATCTTTGTCTCTCTGGGTTTCCAAGTTAAATGATTTAATGACTCTTTAAAATTTGACTTCTTTTATCCATGATGCCGGTGAACAGTTTCAGCAAACATGGTATGCCTGGAGGGAATTCTGTGAGACGTCAGAATATAAGAATATAGAGGGTTTTCCCTGACAAGCTTTTATATAAGGATGCTCTTTATGAGTTAAGCAAGTATGAGATTAGGTCCTAGCGTCCTCCTTTTTCTTTGCGATATATGATAAGCTGGACCTAGTGCTGAGGGAGAAGAGGGGTTTGGGGTGGGTTTTTTTTTCGGGGCCTAACTGGGCATGGGGGGGGGGGGGGTTAGGGATTGGGGTTGGTTATTTATATGTCTTCAGAGGGGTGGAATAGGGAAGAGAGTGGCGATTATATTTCATCAAGTTGTTGTTGAGGAGATTGCTGTATTGTTTTATTTCTCTTAAATGGAATGTTATGTCTTGGATTATTCCTTTATTGATGTTATAGGGGAGGCCCTTCTGGCCTAGTGTACCACCCTTTTGGAGACTAAAAAGTTACATAAAGATAAAAAAAAAAAAGATATGATAGCTGCAGATGACATTACACACCTGAAGGATGGCGGATGAACCCTTTGGATCATAGGAGCACAGGTAATGTTAAGACATACCTGTGCATTGGACTACTAAACAGGCAGGAGAGATTGGCTGATTGTCTGGCACCTAATGATGAGTTAATCTACCTAGGGCATGTTTGACCGGGAGGACCACGAGGAAGGGTGTTGCCTTATTATCCTCCTGAGGACGGTGCTGCTGCACCGAAAACTAGTAGAGGGGGTCAATATTATTGGTTTTAATTCACAATACAGCAATCATAGAACAGTGACTGCAGACCCCAGTACCTAAGATTTGTGGGTATATCCCAACTGTATATACATAAATAAATGGAGCAGTCCTGCCATGCTAGGGGTATAAGATGAAAGATGAAGAATAGAATATTAAAGAGATAGTAGATGAAGAGTTGTGTCAAATATTAAACATTTATTAGTAGGGATCGACCGATTATCTGTTTGGCCGATATTATCAGCCGATAATCACGATTTTGGGCATTATCGGTAATTACCTTGCCGATAAGCCGATAATGCCCCGCCCCCGCACCGCCCCCTACCCGCCGCAACGCACTGCGACGGCCCCCCCCCCCCCGACCCACCGCATCGCGTCGCACCCCCCACCGCACCACCCGGCCCCATTGCCTCCCCCATCCCGGTTTTATAATTACCTGTTCCCGGGGACCATGCTACTTCTGGCTCCTGCTGCGTCCTGCGTTACACTGTGCGCAATGACGAGTGACGTGACGTGTGCGACGTCACCGTCAGTGCGCACAGTGACAGCTCAGGAGGACGCCACCGGAGCCAGACGTAGAGTGGACCCCGGGCCCCGGGAACAGGTAATTATAAAACCGGGGATGGATGAGGCAATGGGGCCGGGGCGGAGCGGTGGGGGGTCGCGGTGCGGCGGGTCGGGGGGGCGGTCGCGTTGCGGTGGGTCGGGGGGGCGGTCGCGGTGTGGCGGGTCGGGGGGGCGGTCGCGGTGTGGCGGGTCGGGGGGCGGTCGCGGTGCGGCAGTGGGGGGAGCGATGGCGGTGACAGGACTCAGGACCCCCGGACAGGCAGGGGGAGAGAAGCGGGTGGCGGCGGCGGCCTATGGCACCGCAAAAGCCACTACAGTTCATTGATTTAAATCGCCCACTTTAAATCAATGATCTGCAGCGGTGTCGCGGGGGGATAAATAGCCGATAACTTATACCGGAATATCGGTATAAGTTATCGGCTATCGGCACTAACCTCCACCGATTATCGGCCCTAAAAAAACGATATCGGTTGATCCCTATTTATTTGATTACATTAATTACAATAGTTTCATAGTGAGGTCCTCGGCAGTGCCCTTGCTTCGGACGACACACAAATAATATTAACCATATATTAAAAAATGAGTAAAATACAATTGGGGCTAATATTGCACTAGAGGGATATATGGGAGAGAAGGTGTCAAGCAATAGTCCAGGGGATGACGGTGACCTATTTCTGTGGATGATAGGTAATGAAAGTAAAAGTCTTGTAATAGTCACATAGCATACATAGCACTGATAGGGTTAATCCACAGTAGTTTTGGCGCTCGGCGGCGCTGTATGCTTTCAGAAATTAGACCACTTTCCCTGTCTGCGCAGGGTTTACTTAAAATAGATGCGCGTAATAGCGCTGCAGGCGTATCAGGTTATATACAGTTGTGCAAGATGCGCTCTCCTATACCCCGGCGGCACGGGGACAAAATACAAGAAGAGGTCAATGAAGAACGGGCATTATGTGCCTCTTACCGGCTCCTCTGAATTTGAATGCGCGTGTCAGCGCTGGAGGTCCTCCGGTGCCTGCCATCTGTGACCCGGCAGCATGGGGAAACAGGAGCAGGAGAGGGATGGAGGTCCGGTGTGAGATGACGTTGCTGGCTGTAGCGCTGGGAGCCTGTGCTGTCTGCGGCTGATTAGCGGTGACTGTTCGGGACTCTGCTGTGGTAATAGAATGCTCTGATGTGTCCCGGTCTCTGTGCAAGTAAGCAGTCTGTACCAGACGCGTTTCAGGGAGCCACGGTAGGGATAAAAGAATGAATCAGTCTTTTATCCCTACCAGTTTCTTCTGCTTCCAGAGGAATTTAGAGAACAGAGGCAGTATAGAGGCAAAAAATGCTTCCGGCAGGGCTATTGGGACCACGTGCATCCTATATGTGAGTTTCAGGAGAACATCACATTGAAGCCATGATATGAGGGTGATATCGTACTCCTCCAGTAAGGATGGTATGTCATGTAAAAGTGGTTTGTAGTTGGCATCATAGAGAGTGCCCATCTCTGCTGTGATGTGGATACCTAGATATTTGAGGGAAGTGGGAGCCCAGGCAAACTGAGACTGAGATTTGAGCATGGAGGTTTTAGAAGATGGGAAGGAGACATTCAGAAGCTCCGACTTTTATTAGACACCAGACACCCCCCCCCCCCAACCCACCGAAACCCCCAGCCCCCCCCCCTCCGCGCGCGACACCGCTGCAGATCATTGATTTAAAGCGGGCGCTTTAAATCAATGAACTGCAGCAGCTTTTGCAGTGTCAGAGACTGCCGCCGCCACCCACTTCTCTCCCCCTGCCTGTCCGTTGGTCCTCCTGAGTCCTATAACCGCAACCGCCGCACCTCCCACCGCACCGCCCCGGACCCATTGCCTCCCCCATCCCCGGTTTTATAATTACCTGTTCCCGGGGCCCGGGGTCCACACTACATCTGGCTCCGGTGGCGTCCTCCTGAGCTGTCACTGTGCGCGCTGACAGAGAGGTCGCGTTGAGGACGTCACTCGTCATTGCACAGCGTAACACAGGACGCAGCAGGAGCCAGAAGTAGCGTGGACCCCGGGAACAGGTAATTATAAAACCGGGGCGGTGCGGTGGGGGGTGCGGCGGGTGGTGCGGCGCGGTGTGGGCGGGGGCCATTATAGGATTGTCGGCAAGGTAATATGCCGATACCAGTAACGCCCAAAATCGTGAATATCGGACGATAAAATCGGCCAAACCGATAATCGATCGATCCCTACTTCTAGAGACTGCTTAGGGAGAGGGGTACCCTGGAACAGTGAGGAGCACAGGATTTGTGAGATGGGGGTAGTAAGATATCTTGAAACTCCTTGTAATAAAGTAGTCGTAGTCTGTCTGGACTAGGGCTTTTTCCGGGAGGGGGGGAGGAGAGCACTACTTTTACCTCTTCTGGTGTAAAAGGGGTGAGAAGCTCTGCAGACATGACCTCATGCAGTTGAGGAAGAGATAGAACTTTAAGGAACTGCTCAATCAGCAAATTCCGCTCACTCACTTTGGATGGGGGACTTTTATCGTTAAGGTTGTATAATTTGGAGTAGATCCGCTGGAAAGCAAATTCAATGTCTGGTGTGGAGGTGCTAAGAGCGCCACCAGTGGTTCTCACCTCATGAATGTGTTGCTTATTGTCATGAGCGTAGATGCGGTGCCTGAAATGTAAGTATGCTTTGGATGATTTATGGTTGAGAAGTTTTTCTCAGAGGAAGCATAGTTCATAGGTGTCTGCTGTATGTGAGGCTTTGTGGATCCTCTCCAATGCAGCTATTTATTGCAAAAGGGAGTCATTCTCATGCTGGCTAGCTTTCGTTAGTTTAGAGCCCCAGGATATGAAAATTCCCATAATGCAGGCTTTGTGGGCCTCCCATATGACTGGTACAGGCGGGCCAGAGTCACAATTCAGCTTGAAATAGGAATCAAGATGAGACTGAATATCTGAGACGGCCTGTGGGTTCTCTAGAATGTGTTCATTTAGGCACAATCTCCATGTTTAGAGGTGGTTTTAGAAAGGAGAAGACAGAGGTGAACAGGAGCATGGTCAGAGAAATAACATCAATACTTGTGGCTGTGAGGTGTGGTAAGAGAGAAGAATGGACAAACAAGTAGTCCAGTCTCTGGTAAGAGTTATGAGCTGCTGAAAAGTGCAAGTAGTCTTTGACGGAATGATTCTGCAGGTGCCAGGCATCTATGAGAGATGAAACTGAAACCAAAACCATAATTTAGCAACTTATTCTGTAGGTCCATACGATTACAGAGATACCAAATGTTTATGTAAACATTTGTTAACCCCTTTAGGCCAATTTTCATTTTTACATATTCATGTTTTTTTGTTTTCTCCATATTTAGTTATTAACCCCTTAAGGACCATGCCCGTTTGACCTTAAGGACCAGGCCAATTTTAGTTTTGCATTTTCGTTTTTTCCTCCTCGCCTTCTAAAAATCGTAACTCTTTTATATTTTCATCCGCAGACTATATTATGAGGGCTTGTTTTTTGCACGACCAGTTGTCCTTTGTAATGACATCACTCATTTTACCATAAAATATATGGCGCAACCAAAAAACTACTATTTATGTGGTGAAATAAAAAAGAAAAACGCCGTACAATTTATGGTAAAAATGACATGTGTTCTTTATTCTGTGGGTCGATACGATTAAAAAGATAACCATGATTACATACTTTTCTTTTATTTTTGTGCTTAAAAACAAATAGCAAACTTTTAAAACCAAATTAGTACGTTTAATCACGGCATCTGAGGGGTTAATGGCAGACATCCGTGCGATCACAGATGTCGGCCATTACCAGAGGCTCCTTGGCTGCTATCAGCAGCCAGGACCTGCCGCGCATGACCCGAGCATCGCTCCAATGTTCGCGGTCATGTACAGGACTTAAATGTACATCCTGGTGCATGAAGTACCGCCGCACCAGGACGTACATTTACGTCCTTGGTCGTTAAGGGGTTAAAGTGTACCTGTTGTCAACAAAAACTTTTTAGACAATGTAGATAATACCATTATATGCGTATTTGTAATATACATTGGTTAAAAAATAAGGAGATTTTTTAATGCTTACCGTAAAATCTCTTTCTCGAAGGATCCATTGGGGGACACAGACCATGGGTGTATGATGATGTCTCTAGGAGGTATGACACTATGGCAACAAAAAAAGTCGGCTCCTCCAAGCAGGATATACCCGCCTCCAGGCCCTGAGCTAATCAGTTTTAGTACCAGAGCAATAGGAGAGGACCGACAGGTCAAGGAAAAAACACGAACTGTTCAAGAACCAGAAGAAAAAGCATAACTAAACACACCCTTGGACAGAGAACCAAAGAGAAACCCAAAAGGGTGGGAGCTGTGTCTCCCAATGGATCCTTCGAGAAAGAGATTTTACAGTAAGCATTAAAAAATCTCCTTTTCTCTATCGACTCCATTGGGGGACACAGACCATGGGATGTACCAAAGCCGTCCCTTGGGTGGGCAGATAATCAGTCAGGCAGGCGGCTGTTCCACTGCCGCCTGCAGCACTTTACGGCCCAGACTAGCATCAGCCGATGCAAAGGTATGAACCTGGTAGAACCTCGAGAAAGTGTGCAAAGACGACCAAGTAGCCGCCTTGCAAATCTGCGAGGCCGAGGCTTTGTTCTGGAGAGCCCAGGATGCACCAACAGAATGGGTAGAATGAGCCACAACCCTGATGGGAGGAATCTTCCCCATACAGCGATAGGCTTCCAAAATGGCAGACCGGATCCACCGAGAAATGGTGGCCTTGGAAGCAGGTTGTCCCTTACGACCTTCCGTAAGGACGAAAGGGATCGCACTGACGAAATGAAGAAGTGATAGAGAGATAGGACCTAACAGTGAATCACCAGAAACGGAGAACAGCAGGAGAGAGCTGCCAATTCAGACACTCTCCGAATGGAGGTGATCGCAACAAGAAACGCCACTTTCCAAGAAAGGAGGCGCAGGGACACCTTCCTAAGGGGTTCAAAGGGTTCACCTTGGAGGACACCCAGAACCAGATTCAAGTCCCAAGGGGGAGAAGGTGACCGATAAGGAGGGGCAGCATGCGCCACTCCTTGAATGAAGGTCTGGACATGAGAATTAGAAGCCAGAGGACGCTGGAAAAGAATAGAAAGGGCCGAAACCTGACCCTTAAGGGAACAGAGAGACAACCCAATCCCGACTGCAAGAAGGAGATAAGACGGGGAACAGAAAAAGTAACAGGAGACAAGACCTGAGCTTCACACTAACGAAAATAAGACTGTAAATTTTCGCCGAGGAGGGCTTATGAGCCCTGAGCATGGTGCGAATGACTTGGGAAGAGAAACCGTGGGCTCTCAAAACCGCGGTCTCATCCGCCACGCTGTCAAATGTAAATTGGGGTGGCAAAGAGGACCCTGAGACAGCAGGTCCGGACGAAGTGGAAGGCGCAGCGAAGAGTCGTCCAGGAGCCTGACCACGTCGGAGTACCACGTCCTTCGGGGCCAATCTGAAGCTACCAGTATGGCGGGAATGTCCTCCGCTTTGAGCTTCCTCAGAACCCTGGGAAGGAGCAGAAGGGGAGGGAACAGATAGGGCAGGGCAAACCCTGCCCAAGGAATCACTATGGCGTCCACGGCTAGAGCCAGGGGGTCCCGGGACTTTGAAACAAATGGAAGAATCTTCCGATTGTGCCAAGACGCGAAGAGGTCCACGTCTGTAATGCCCCAGAGGTCGCAGATCTGCGCGAAGACCTCTGGATGAAGGTCCACTCGCCGGGGTCGGCTGAGGACCGGCTGAGGAAGTCCGCTTCCCAGTTGAGCACACACGGAATGTAAATCGCCTAAATGGCCGGAACCTTGTTTTCCACCCAGATGAGAATCTTTGTCACCTCGGCCATGGCTGCCGAGCAGCGAGTGCCGCCTTGCCAATTTATGTACGCTACGGCCGTGGCGTTGTCCGACTGGACGCGGACAGGGCGGGTCTGAAGCAGGGACTCCCAATGAAGAAGACAAAGAAGAATCGCCCTCAGTTCCAAGATGTTTATCGGAAGAAGGGCACCCCGGGGAGACCAGAGGCCTTGAACCGTTTAGTCCCTGAACACACCGCCCCAGCCCGACAGACTGGCAACTGTTGTAACTACCTGCCAGTGGAGGGGAAGAAATGATCACCCCTGAAGAAGAAGGGGGGAGCGGAGCCACCAGAGCAGAGACTGACGGATCCGACAAGGGAGAGCAATCTTGCGATCGAGAGACAGAGGAGATCTGTCCCATCGAGAGAGAATCGCCAGTTGAAGGGGGCGGTAATGAAACTGGGCAAAGGGTACGGCCTCCATGGCCGCTACCATCCGACCCAAGACTTCCATGCAAATGTGGATGGAAACTGGGACCTGGGCCCGAAGGGAGAGGACTACTGACAGGAGAGTCAGACGTTTGTCCGGCAGAAGGCAAATCCGGGCAGATGGCCGTGTTGAATTGAAGTCCCAAGAAGATCAGAGACTGGGTGGGAGAGAGGTCAGACTTGTCCCGGTTGACCATCCACCCGAAGCGATCCAAGGTCTGGAGAGTGAGATCCACATTCTCCAGAGTCTGGACTCTGGTGGGAGCCTTGATGAGAAGGTCGTCCAGGTAAGGGATCACTGAGACTCCTCTCGACCGCAACAGGGCTATCACTGGCGCAAGGATCTTGGTAAAGACCCGAGGAGCAGTGGCCAGACCAAAGGGGAGGTCTACGAATTGAAAATACCCCTCCGGAACCGCAAAGCGGAGGTACCGCTGATGGCCGGGAAATATTGGAACATGGAGGTAGGCATCCTTGATGTCCACCGAAGAAAGAAACTCCCCTTGTTCGATGGATGCCACTACTGAACGGAGATATTCCATTCGGAAGTGGCGGATGAGAAGATGACGGTTGAGACGCTTGAGGTCCAAGATTGGCCACACAGAACCGCCCTTCTTGGGGACCACAAAAAGATTGGAATAGAAACCCCAAAAACGTTCCCCTGGAGGGACGGGGACAATAACTACTTGGAGAAGTAGGGACTGGAGGGCCTCCCGAAACTGCTTCGCCAGAGAAGGAGACCGGGGGGCCCGGGACTGAAAAAAATCGATCCCTCGGAAGGGAGGCAAATTCGATTCGGTATCCGTTGGACACCACGTCCCTGACCCAAGAGTCCTGAATGTGTGTGGTCCAGATGTCTCGAAGAAGTAAGAGACGACCTTACACCGGAGAAAAAAATCTGCGGGTGGGGGCATCACTTCATGCGGAAGTGGGTTTGCGGTTGCCCTATTTGGCCACAAAACGTCCGGAACGGTTGGTGTCTGATTTCCAAGATGGGCGCGCCCGGAACGAGGGAGCCGTCTTGTCCCGCGAAGGCGCCTGCCCAGACCCCTTATTGGGGCCAAAAGTCCGGCATTAACCCTCTAGACACCGCAATCAAAGTTGATTGCGGCATCTAAAATGAAATTGAAAGCATCCTGGCAGCTCAGCGGAGCTGATCGGGACTATTGCGATGAAATCGCGATGTCTCAATCAGCTAAATGGACAGTGGAGGGTCCTTACCTGCCTCCTCGCTGGACGATCGGTCCTCTGTTGCTCCCAGCCGTCCATGCAGGCTGAAGCAGTAGAGCACTGATAACACTGATAGATGCTATGCTATTGCATTGCATTGAACAGTGTATGCAATCAAAAGATTGCATGGTATAGCCCCCTATGGGGCTTAAAAAAAAGTTAATATACGTGAATAAGCCCCTCCCCTAATATGAGCCCTCATGTAGCCCTGTGTGTATGTAGCCCCTATGGGGGCTATAACATTGCAAAAAAAAAAAAGTGGATAAAGATGATTTAACCCTTTCCCTAATAAAATCATCCCCCTTTCACCATAAAAAAAAAAAAAACTGTGTAACTAAAAATATTTATGGAATAAAAACTGATGGAATAAAGACTTTCTGCACGGATACACAGGTGAGTGCGGTTCCTCTCTCTGCATATTACAGTAGCGCTTTGTGCTCTTCTACCTGCACTACCAGTTTTAGCAGCCTCTTTAACCTCACGCCAATCAAACTGTGTGTGCTACCAGTGCAATCTACGCACTACACCCTTGCAGTGCCGGACACGACAGTCTGTATCTCCTACGAACACAATAATAGAAAGGTATGTAAAGATGGGCATCATTTTAATTGTATTGACCCAAAGAATGAAGAAACTTAATTTTTACTGTAAAGTGTACAATGTGAAAACGAAACCCTCCAAAATTAGCAAAATTGTGTTTTTTATTAAAATTTCCTCACTAAAAAACTGTATTTTTGGGTTCATCGTACATTTTATGGTAAAATGAGAGGAGTTTTTATAAGTACAATTGGTCACGCAGAAAAACAAGCCCTCATATGGGACTGTGGATGGAAATATAAAAGAGTTATGGATTTTAGAAGGCGAGGAGGAAAAAAATGAAAATGCAAAAACAAAATTAGCATTGTTCTTAAGGTCAAACTGGACTTGGTCCTTAAAAGGGGTTAAACATACTAATTTTGGTGCATGTAATTATAATTTTTTTTAAGGGTGTCTTTTTTACCGAAAGGTGCACTGCGTAGAAACGAAAGCCTTAAAAAGTTGCTAAATGGTCTTTTTTTTTATTTTTTATTTCACCCCACAAATAATTTTTATTTTTTTTTGCCGCAGATTATGTTACAAAATAAGTGATGTCATTATAAAGTAAACTTATTGGCGCAAATAAAAAGCCCTCATATGGGTCTGTAGGTGCAAAATTGAACGCGTTATGATTTTTAGAAGGGGAGGAGGAAAGAACGAAAATTGCCCTTAAGAGTTCTTAACCCCTTAAGAACATAGGGCGTATCCATACGCCCCCGTTTCCAAGTGCTTAAGGACCGAGGGATGGATACGCCCTGAGCATTTCCGGCCCCCGCCGCTAGCCAGAGGGGAGCCGGGGCCGGATGCCTGCTGAAATCGTTCAGAAGGCATCCCGGCATATCGCCCAGGGGGGTCATTATGTCCCCCCATGTCGGCGATTGCCGCAGATCGCTGGAAAATTCAGTCCAGCGATCTGCGGCGGATTCCGGGTCAATGGGGTCTCCAGTGACCCGATGACCCGGAATTACTGGCTGATCAGCCAGAGCCAGCAGGGGTGAGGTGGCACTGGTGCCACCTCACGATCGCCCTGATTCGTCGGCCGGATTCCCGGCCGACCAATCAGGACGCCTGCCCCTCTTCCGGAGGACATGAGCGGGTGCGGGCAGAAGACCCCGGGTGCTGGGGACCCCGATCCCCGGCGTCCCTGTTGGGATCGGGGCCCCAGGAGCGACAGCGGCGGCGGGACTGACCTGTTCCCTGAGCAGCAGCAGGAGGTGAGTGACAGCCTCCTGCTGTTGCTTAGCAACAGATCCCAGCATGCAAAAAGGGCATGCTGGGAGCTGTAGTTATGCAACAGCAGGAGGCAGACCACCACAACTCCCAGCATGCCCTTATGGGCATGCTGGGACTTGTAGTTTTGCAACAGCTGTAGGCACATTCTTTCTATGAAAAAGTGTACCTTCAGCTGTTGTATAACTACAACTCCCAGCTTGCACAATCAGCTAAAGTGCATGCTGGGAGTTGTAGTGGTGCATCTGGTGGTTGCATAACTACAACTCCCAGCATGCCCGTTGGCTGTCGTGACTGCTGAGAGTTGTAGTTTTGCAACAGCTGAAGGCACACTGAGTTAAGTAGCAAACCAGTGTGTCTCCAGCTGTTGCATAACTACAATCCCCAGCATCCCCAGCCAATGTAGTATGCCTCCGGCTGTTGCATAACTACAAGACCCAGCATGCCCTTCCGCTGTCCGTACATGCTGGGGGTTGTAGCTTTTGCAACAGCTGAAGGCACACTGGTTGCAAAACACTGAGTTTGTTACCAAACTCGGTGTTTCACAACCTGTGTGTCTCCAGCTGTTGCAAAACTACAACTCCCAGCATGCACTGATAGACCGTACATGCTGGGAGTTGTAGTTTTGCAACAGCTGGATGTTCCCCCCCCCCCCCCCCCCAATGTGAATGTACAGGATACACTCACATGGGCGGAGGATTACAGTAAGTATCCGGCTGCAAGTTTGGGCTGCGGCAAATTTTCTGCCGCTGCTCAAACTGCCAGCGAGAAACTACTGTGAACCCCCCGCCCGTGTGACTGTACCCTAAAAACACTACACTACCACAAAATAAAATAAAAAGTAAAAAACACAACATATACACATACCCCTACACAGCTCCCCTCCCCAATAAAGATGAAAAACGTCTGGTACGTCACTGTTTCCAAAACTGAGCCTCCAGCTGTTGCAAAACTGCAACTCCCAGCATGCACTGCTAGACCGTACATGCTGGGAGTTGTAATTTTGCAACAGCTGGATGTTCCCCCCCCCCAATGTGAACGTACAGGGTACACTCACATGGGCGGAGGATTACAGTAAGTATCCGGCTGCAAGTTTGAGCTGCGGCAAATTTTCTGCTGCAGCTCAAGCTGCCAGCGAGAAACTACTGTGAACCCCCGCCCGTGCGACTGTACCCTAAAAACACTACACTAACACAAAATAAAATAAAAAGTAAAAAACACTACATATACACATACCCCTACACAGCCCCCCTCCCCAATAAAAATGACAAACGTCTGGTACGCCAATGTTTCCAGAACGGAGCCTCCAGCTGTTGCAAAACAACTACTCCCAGTATTGCCAGATAGCCACTGACTGTCTAGGCATGCTGGGAGTTTTACAACAGCTGGAGGCCCCCTGTTTGGGAATCACTGGCGTAGAATACCCCTATGTCCACCCCTATGCAAGTCCCTAATTTAGGCCTCAAATGCGCATGGCGCTCCCACTTTGGAGCCCTGTCGTATTTCAAGGCAACAGTTTAGGGCCACATATGGGGTATCGCCGTACTCGGGAGAAATTGGGCTTCAAATTTGGGGGGGTATTTTCTGCTATTACCCTTTTTAAAAATGTAAAATTTTTGGGAAAACAAGCATTTTAGGTTAAATTTTTTTTTTTTTTTACATATACAAAAGTCATGAAACACCTGTGGGGTATAAAGGTTCACTTATCCCCTTATTACGTTCCCCGAGGGGTTTAGTTTCCAAAATGGTATGCCATGTGTATTTTTTTTTTTGCTGTCCTGGCACCATAGGGGCTTCCTAAATGCGGCATGCCCCCAGAGCAAAATTTGCTTTCAAAAAGCCAAATGTGACTCCTTCTCTTCTGATACCTGTAGTGCGCCAGCAGAGCACTTTTCACCCCCATATGGGGTGTTTTCTGAATCGGGAGAAATTGGGCTTCAAATTTTGGGGGGTGTTTTCTGCTATTACCCTTTTTAAAAATGTAAAAATTTTGGGAAACCAAGCATTTTAGGTAAAAAAAAAATTCACATATGCAAAAGTAGTGAAACACCTGTAGGGTATTAAGGTTCACATTACCCCTTGTTACGTTCCCCAAGGGGTCTAGTTTCCAAAATGGTATGCCATGTGTTTTTTTTTGCTGTTCTGGCACCATAGGGGCTTCCTAAATGCGGCATGCCCCCAGAGCAAAATTTGCTTTCAAAAAGCCAAATGTGACTCCTTCTCTTCCGAGACCTGTAGTGCGCCAGCAGAGCAATTTTCACCCCCATATGGGGTGTTTTCTGAATCGGGAGAAATTGGGCTTCAAATTTTGGGGGGTATTTTCTGCTATTACCCTTTTTAAAAACGTAAAATTTTTTGGAAACCCAGCATTTTAGGTAAAAATGTTTACATTTTTTTTACATATGCAAAAGTCGTGAATCACCTGTAGGGTATTAAGGTTCACTTTACCCCTTGTTACGTTCCCTGAGGGGTCTAGTTTCCAAAATGGTATGCCATGTTTTTTTTTTTTTGCTGTCCTGGCACCATAGGGGCTTCCTAAAGGTGACATGCCCCCCCAAAACCCTTTGTCGCTCCTTCCCTTCTGAGCCCTCTACTGCGCCCACTGAACAATTAACATAGACATATGAGGTATGTGCTCACTCGAGAGAAATTGGGTTTCAAATACAAGTAAAAATTTTCTCCTTTTTACCCCTTGCAAAAATTCAAAAATTGGGTCTACAAGAACATGCGAATGTAAAAAATGAAGATTTTGAATTTTCTCCTTCACTTTGCTGCTATTCCTGTGAAACACCTAAAGGGTTAATACACTTACTTAATGTCATTTTGAATACTTTGGGGGGTGTAGTTTTTATAATGGGGTCTTTTATGGGGTATTTCTAATATGAAGACCCTTCAAATCCACTTCAAACCTGAACTGGTCCCTGAAAAATAGCGAGTTTGAAAATTTTGTGAAAAATTTCAAAATTGCTGCTGAACTTTGAAGCCCTCTGGTGTCTTCCAAAAGTAAAAACTCATAAATTTTATGATGCAAACATAAAGTGGACATATTGTATATGTGAACCCAAAATTTTTTTATTTTGAATATCCATTTTCCTTACAAGCAGAGAGCTTCAAAGTTAGAAAAATGCAAAATTTTCATTTTTTTCATCAAATTTGGGGATTTTTCACCAAGAAAGGATGCAAGTTACCATAAAATTTTACCACTAAGTTAAAGTAGAATATGTCACGAAAAAACAATCTCGGAATCAGAATGATAACTAAAAGCATTCCAGAGTTATTAATGTTTATAGTGACAGTGGTCAGAATTGCAAAAAATGCTCTGGTCCTTAAGGTGAAAAAGGGCTCGGTCCTTAAGGGGTTAAGGTTTCAAATTATGTGGTATCACTGTGTGCGTAAATGTCTGAACTATTAAAATATGACATTAAGAAAACCGTAAGGTCAGTGTCATTGAATGTGTCATTATTAGAAACAGAAGCCCCCAAAATTTACAAAATAGAATTTATTTGCCCCACAAATATTTATTTTTTTGTTTCACAGTAGATTTTGTGATAACATTTGTGATGTTATTACAAAGTACAGTTAGTGAAGCCAAAAAAGGAGCCTTTTATGAGTTTGTAGGTGTAAAATGTAAAAGGCTATTACAAAGCAAAGAGGAAAAAAATCAAAAATCCCAATGTCCTTAAGGGGGGTTACATTTTATTTTAATAGTTTGGACATTTCCACACGCGGCAATACAAAATATTTTTGTTAATCTAATTTTTTTCACTTGTAAAATGGAAAAGAGGGTTATTTATTATTTCATTGGGGTGGAAGCTTTTTTTACTTATATAAACATTTTTTTTTTCCTCTTAACTCCATTGGAGAATATTTATAGCAGTCATTAGATTATGCATAGGCATAGCAGTGATAAGTAATATCAGAGATCTGCTTCTATGGTCTGCCAGAAAAAGATTGCCAAAGTGGGCCAGGAGCAGGTGAGAGGAGATTTGGCTGCCATCTTGACTCATTATACCCCAGAGATTGTGCAGTGGGTGGTCTGATGGTGATATGGTGGCCTCATATTCTCTGTTATGCTTCAGAAGCCGTGATCAGTATTGATCATGGCATCTGAAGGGTTAATATAGGGTATCAGCATGATGGCTGATGTCTGCCATTAGCCGCAGCTCTATAAAGTAAACAGCTACTGCGCTCGATTCATAATCCAATAGAGACTCAGGACATACATGTACGTCCTGGTGCGCCAAGTACCATGCAGCCAGAGTGTACAGTAACGTCCTCTGTTCTCTAGGACCTGTGGCCTCCCCAGACATTGTGACTTTTTAATATCCCTTAAAATCTTAGGGCGCCCTAAATCTACCGGTGTTCTTAGTTAAAAAAAATTCTTCCTCCCCCATTCTCGAGATATGAAGGTTTTTGGATCCTCTCTGACTGACAGTGAATCTGTCAGATGAGCATACCCTTCATTACAATACTGTGTTCTGATGCTGCAGTGAGGGGCTGTGATTTACATAGGGGGTGAGCTGGAGCTGATTGTGTGATTTCAGAGTAGGATGTTGTCAGATCTCTTACAGCACCCTGCAAGTGTAAGGGATGACTACTTGAATGTACACAACATGGGCTCTAAACTGCCGAGACCAAAGAATGATTTGTAGTGTAAGGGTCCTGGCACTGTGGAGTCCACGGTTTGTACATTCCAGTGCAGAGCTATTGCTCCTGTTCTGTACACCTGCCAGGACCTGCAGCCTACAATACAAGTCTTTTAATGCACAGGACTGGGAGCCGGGATCTGGTGCTGCACTCGCTCCTTCTTGGGGAGCTGAAACAACATGGAGGAGCACAACGGATCACAAATCCCCCCTTACCCCATCCTGCAATCACCCTGCTGTGATGCTATCTAGTCCCCCACTACTTTACCTACTTCCTACTTAAGGGAAACACTCTTCCCCCTAGTGTCGAGGCTCAGACAATCAGATTCAAGAAGAGCTTGTCTCAGAATTAGGTAGATAGAGCTGAGGGAGACCAGATGACAGGGAGTCAGGTACACAAATATATGAGGAAGAGAGCGCATGCTCTTGAAACGCGTATGACAAGGGAGGGTGTCGGTTTTACCGTGGAAAGTTTGTTTGTCGGATTCGGACCAAAATAAAGCTGCAACTTTTTATCCAAGTGCTGGATCAGTTTCTACTTTCTTTGTTGACATAAATATATGTTTTGTTTTACTTTCATGTCACCCCTAACAATATATAAAGTTTTTTTTAGCATCTGGATAACCCCTTAAAGGGGTATTCCGGGATTTTTTTTTTTATTTGACTATGCTACAGGGGCTGTAAAGTTAGTGTAGTTCATAATATATAGGTTTTCTTATTTGATTTATTTTTAAACAGCATACAAAATGACTGTTGTCTCAGATTTTTCCCAGGTTGCAATCACTAGTCAGCTGATGACAGGGAGCCTGTCTGCTTCAATGGCTTGAGCAATCGCTTGGTGGGAGTGAGCTCAATCTGCAACTAATGCAACAGCTGTAGGCACCCTGATTGAAAACACAGGTCTTTTGAATGGATGCAGCTGATTTATGTTTTAATGGGTCGGGTGGCTGATGTGTGGGAGGGAGGAAAATGGAATTATAGGATTTGTAGGCAAAGAAGAAAACTCAAACAGGAAATACCAGTTCACAAAAAGCTAGCCACAGTGTTATGGTAATCTCACAACATAGCCATTTAGCCCCAAGACAAGCGCAGATCCTTCCTAAGCATGTCCATTACTGTCTGGCAGGTACGTACTAAAATCACCTTATGGTGGATAACCCCTTTAATTCTTTTAGAATGCTGTGCATTTTCATTTCTTGTGCTTCTCCTTTTATTTTCTATATTAAATCTCCATATTCTGAGCCCTATAACCATACCTCCCAACCATCCCAGATCCGGCAGGACATTCCCGCTATTGGCCCCCACATGTCCCGCATTTAACTGTAAATGCCTCTTAATGAGGCGTCTGTAGTTAAATGCGGTGCTCGGTGGAAGGTTTGACAGAGCCATTGGCTCCTCACCCTGTCAATCACTCTTGTGCTCGCTGGCTCAAGTTAGCCAGAGAACACAAGAGGCCAGGCTGAGCTCTTCCTGCTTCTGCGAACGAGTGACTTCATCAGATGCCGGAGCACAGAGGAAGAGAAAGGAAGAGCCCATGCTAAGGAAGCCCCCGCCGCCGGAGCCGCTGGGAAGAGGGTAAAAGAGTCGCAGAAGGTAAGCATCCAGGAGGGGGAGGGGAAGGGCACTGCTACTGACTACCATGTGGGGGAAACTGTCTGGTATCATGAATGGCTTCCAGAGGAATGTGTTTCCCAACCAGGGTGCCTCCAGCTGTGCAAAACTACAACTCCCAGCATGCCCAGACAGCCAAAGGCTGTCCATGCATGCTGGGAGTTGTAGTTTTGCAACAGCTGGAGGCACCCTGGTTGGGAAACACTGATCTAGGAGCACAAAGTCTGAGCTAAACTTTCAGGCCATAATATTGGTCAATGTATAGAATATTTCTTCGAAGCTAGATGGCTAAAGCTGATGAATAAGGGGAAAGAATTCTGCATCTTTATGCCACAATCTCATCATGTCATACTGAGGAGCGCCTAAGGTCCTGGCAAATGCCCACCTACAGCTCCATGCATATTTTGAGGCCAGTTGGTGCAACATCTGATGGTAGTGGTGTAAGTGCAATCTTTAAAAGTTATCCTCTATATATAGGGTAGGAGACAGGGCTGCCATCAGAGATTTCTGGCCCCCTTACACAGGTAAAGGCCGGGGTTCACTTCAACCTAGTGGCCTGTCCCTGAGTCTGCCCCCAGGGACCCCCCCCCCCCAAATGATTTTTCTAATTATACATTTTTAATTAGATTACAGCAGAGGGTAGTGCAGTATAACACTGTGCTGCAAAGTATGTAACTGCGCCACACTCTGCTATAATCAAATATACCCTATTCTGAATACTGTAAAACTGCCCTAAAAATTTGTGAATATTCCCACATACTGGGGGAGATTTATGAAAACCTGTGAGAGGAAAAGTGGAGAAGTTGTCCATAGCAACCAATCAGGTGGCTTTTTTAACCTGTTGGGGACCACGGGCGTATGGGTACGCCCTTGAGTCCTGGTACTTAATCTGTTGGGGACGAAGGGCGTATGCATACGCCCTTGCGTCCTGTTACTTAAGGACAAAGGGTGTATGCATACGCCCTTGCGTCCTGGTACTTAAGGACAAAGGGCGTATCTATACGCCTGTGGGAATTTTGGTCCCTGCCGTGCGCCGGGTGGGGACCGGACCGGGGTGACTGCTGATATCAATCAGCAGGCACCCCGTGCAAATGCCCAGGGGGGTCATTAGACCCCCCCCCCCCCATGTCGGCAATCGGCGCAAATCGCAAGTGAATTCACACTTGCGATTTGCGCCGATTCCGGGTCATACAGGTCTATGGTGACTAAGACACCTGCGATCCCCCTGAAGTGATAGGAGTGAGGTGGCAGGGGTGCCACCCCTCCTATCCCTGCTATTGGTGGTCACCAATATTGGTGGCGACCACCAATAGCAGATCGGGGGCGGGGGGGTTAACTTTCGTTTTCCCCGTCCTGCCCACCCACAATAAGCGGCGCAGAACGGAGAAACCGGCGGGGACCGGCGCCGAAGATCCACTTACCGATCCGGAGGCTGCGGGCGACGGTGATCGGCGATGTCGTGCGGCAGAAGAGGACGGCTCCCTGGATCCTACGGAAGCCGGTAAGTTGCCTAGCAACATCTGGAGGGCTACAGTCTGAGACCATTATACAGTGGTCTCTAACCTGTAGCCCTCCAGATGTTGCAAAACTACAACTCCCAGCATGCCCAGACAGCTGTTTGGGCATGCTGGAATATCTAGTTTTGCAACAGCTGGAGGACTGAAGTTTGAGACCATTATACAGTGGTCTCTAAACTGTATCCCTCCAGATCTTGCAAAACTACAACTCCTAGCATTCCCAAACAGCTGTTTGCTGTCTGGGCATGCTGGGATTTGTAGTTTTGCAACATCTGGAGGGTCACAGTTTGGAGCTCACTGTGCAGTGTTCTATAAACTGTAGCACTCCAGATGTTGCAAAACTGCAAATCCCAGCATGCCCAAACAGCAAACAGCTGTCTCAGCATGCCGGAAGTTGTAGTTAAGTACCTCCAGCTGTTGCATAACTATATCTCCCAGCATGCTCTTCGGTGATCAGTACATGCTGGGGAGTTGTAGTTTTGCAACAGCTGGAGGCACACTGGTTGGAAAATCCTGAGTTAGGTAACAAAACCTAACTGAAGGTTTTCCAATCAGTGTGCCTCCAGCTGTTAAAAAAATACAACTCCCAGCATGCACGGTCTGTCAGTACATGCTGGGAGTTGTAGTTTAGAAACAGCTGGCGGTTTACCCCCCCCCCCCCCCCCCCATGTGAACGTACAGGGTACATGGGCAGGTTTACAGTAAGTTTCCTGCTTCAAGTTTGGGCTGCGGCAAATTTTTCGCCGCAGCGCAAACTCCTAGCGGGAACTCACAGTAACACGCCAGTGCGAATGTACCCTAAAAACACTACACTATACTACCACATAATAAAGGGTAAAACACTACATATACACCCCCTTACACTGCCCCCCCCCCCCCAATAAAAATGTAAAACGTATTGTACGGCAGTGTTTCCAAAACGGAGCCTCCAGCTGTTGCAAAACAACAACTCCCAGCATTTCTGGACAGCCACTGACTGTCCAGGCATGCTGGGAGTTTAGCAACAGCTAGAGGCACCCTGTTTGGGAATCACTGGCATAGAATACCCCTATGTCCACCCCTATGCAATCCCTAATTTAGTACTCAAATGCGCATGGCGCTCTCTCATTTTGGAGCCCTGTCGTATTTCAAGGAAACAGTTTAGTGCCACATATGGGGTATTTCCGTACTCGGGAGAAATTGCACTACAAATTTTGGGGTGCTTTTTCTCCTTTTACCCCTTATGAAAAGGAAAAGTTGGGGGTTACACCAGCCTGTTAGTGTAAAAAAAATAAGAAAATTTACACTAACATGCTGGTGTTGCCCCATACTTTTTATTTTCACAAGCAGTAAAAGGAAAAAAAGACCCCCAAAATTTGTAACGCAATTTCTCCTGAGTACGGAAATACCTCATATGTGGGGCGTAAAGTGCTCTGCGGGTGCACAACAAGGCTCAGGATTGAGAGCGCACTATGTACATTTGAGGCCTAAATTGGTGATTTGCACAGGGGTGGCTGATTTTACAGCTGTTCTGACATAAACGCAAAAAAATAAATACCAACATGTGACCCCATTTTGGAAACTACACTCCTCACGGAACGTGACAAGGGGTATAGTGAGCCTTAACACCCCACAGGTGTTTGCCAAATTTTCCTGAAAATTGGATGGGAAAAAGGAAAAAAATAATTTTTTCACTAAAATGCTGGTGTTACCTTAAATTTTTCATGTTCACAAGAGAAAATAGGAAAAAAGCCCCCCAAAATCTGTAACCCCATTTCTTCTGAGTAAGAAAATACCCCATAGGTGGATGTAAAGTGCTCTGCGGGCAAACTACAATGCTCAGAAGAGAAGGAGCACCATTGGGATTTTGAAGAGAAAATTTGTCTGGAATTGAAGGCAACGTGTTTACAAAGCCCCCATAGTGCCAGGACAATGGACCCCCCCACATGTGACCCCATTTTGGAAACTAAACCCCTCACGTAATGTATTAAGGGGTGCAGTGAGCATTTATTTTTCATTTGCACAGCCCACTGTTCCAAAGATCTGTCAAACGCCAGTGGGGTGTAAATACTCACTGCACCCCTTATTAAATTCTGTGAGGGGTGTAGTTTCCAAAATGGGGTCACATGTGGGGGGGTCCACCGTTCTGGCACCACGGGGGGCTTTGTAAACGCACACGGCCCCTGACTACCATTCCAAACGAATTCTCTTTCCAAAAGCTCAATGGCGCTCCTTCTCTTCTGAGCATTGTAGTTCGCCAGCAGAGCATTTTACGTCCTAAAGTAGGGTATTTCCATACTCAGACGAGATGGGGTTACAAATTTTGGGGGGCATTTTCTCCCATTACCCTTTGTAAAAATGGTAAATTTGGGGAAAAAACTGCACTTTAGTGAAAAATTTTTTTTTTTTCATTTACACATCCGATTTTAACGAAAAGTCGTCAAACACCTGTGGGATGTTAAGGCTAACTGGACCCCTTGTTACGTGCCTTGAGGGGTAAAGTTTCCAAAATGGTATGCCATGTGGGGTTTTCTGCTGTTCTGGCACCATAGGGGCTTTCTAAATATGACATGCCCCCAAAAACCATTTCAGCAAAATTCACTTTCCAAAATCCCATTGTCGCTCCATCCCTTCTGAGCCCTCTACTGCGCCTGCCGAACACTTGACATACACATATGAGGTATTTCCTTACTCGAGAGAAATTGGGTTACAAATTTTGTGGGGCTTTTTCTCCTATTACCACTTGTAAAAATTCAAAAACTGAGTCTACAAGAACATGCGACTGAAAAAAATGAAGATTTTGAATTTTCTCCTACACTTTGCTGCTATTCCTGTGAAACACCTAAAGGGTTAACACACTTACTGAATGTCATTTTGGAAACGTTGAGGGGTGCAGTTTTTATAATTGGGTCATTTATGGGGTATTTCTAATTTGAAGGCCCTTCAAATCCACTTCAAAACTGAACTGGTCCCTGAAAAATTCAGATTTTGAAAATTTTGCGAAAAATTGAAAAATTGCTGCTGAACTTTGAAGCCCTCTGATGTCTTCCAAAAGTAAAAACATGTCAACTTTATGATGAAAATATAAAGTAGACATATTGTATATGCTAATCAATATATAATGTATTTGGAATGTCTATTTTCCTTACAAGCAGAGAGCTTCAAAGTTAGAAAAATGCAAAATGTTCAAATTTTTCATCAAATTTTCAAATTTTTCACCAAGAAATGATGCAAGTATCGACGAAAATTTACCACTACCATGAAGTAGAATATGTCACGTAAAAAAAATTTATAAGTAAAAGCATCCCAGAGTTATTAATGCTTAAAGTGACAGTGGTCAGGGGGGGGGGGTTAAGGACCAAGGGCGTACCTGTACGCCTGTGAGAATTTCGACCCCTGCCTCTAGCCAGATGGGGATCGGAACGGGATGCCTGCTGAAATCATTCAGCAGGCATCCTGTGCAAATGCCTGGGGGGTCCTTAGACCCCCCATGTCGGCTATCGCCGCAAATCGCCAATCAATTCAGATCGTCGATTTGATGACCCGAAAGCCCGGAAAATAGGGATGATCGGAGCTGTCAGAGACAGCCCCGATCATCCTAAAGGATAGGAGCGAGGTGGCAGGGGTGCCACCTCCTCCTATCCCCTGCGATTGGCCGGTCAGGACTGACCGGCGAATCGCAGGGGCGGGGGTGAAAGTTAATCCCCCCCCCCGCTCTGCCCGCCCCTGGATGTCGGGGCAGAGCGGGGAAAGATGGCGGCAAAGTGCGGGGGCAGTGGATGCAGCGGGGAATGCCGGTGCCAGTTACCTGGGTTCACGCGGGGGCCAGGGACGATGGACCAGTGGTTGACAGGAGACGGCAGGCAAGTGGAGGCAGGCAAGTGGCGGCAATGTCCCAGATGCAGCAGTGAAGATTGCCGTAAAGTGATCTTCACTGTTGCTTCTAGGAGTTTCAAAACTACAACTTCCAGCCTTTGGCTGTCTGGGCATGCTGGGAGTTGTAGTTTTGCGACCACTGTCCTTCCAGAGGTTGCAAAACTACAACTCTCAGCATGCCCAGACTGTCCAGGCATACTGGGAGTTGTAGTTCTGTAACATCTGGCCCTTCAGATGTTTAAGAACTACAACTCCCATCATGCCTGGGCAGTCTCAGCATGCTGGAAGTTGTAGTTTTGCAACATCTGGAAGGGCACTGTTTGGAGACCACTATACAGTGGTGTTCAAACTGTAGCGCTCCAGATGTCAATTCAAAGCATGCCAAGACTGTCCATGCATGCTAGGAGTTGTAGTTCGGCAACATCTGGCCCTTCAGATGTTGCCAAACTACAACTCCCAGCATGCCTGGGCAGTCTGGGCATGCTTGGAGTTGAAGTCTTGCAACATCTGGAGGGATATAGTTTGGAGACCACTACATAGTGGTCTCCAAATTGTTCTCCTCCAGTTCTTGCATAACTACGACTCCCAACATGCCCTTCGGCTGTCTGTGCATGCTGGGAGTTGTAGTATTGCAACAACTGGAGGCACACTGGTTGGGAAACATTGTCTGTATCCTAACTCAGTGTTTCCCAACCCGTGTGCCTCCTGCTCTTGCAAAACTATAACTGCCAGCATGCACTGACAGACCATGCATGCTGGGAGTTGTAGTTTTGCAACAACTGAAGGCACATGGGTAAGGAAACACTGAGTTAGGAATCAGACAGTGGTGCGGAAACACTTCGTTAGTCTGTTACCTAACTCAGTGTTTCCCAATCCCAGCTTCCAGCTGTTGCATACAACTACAACTCCCAGCATGCACGGTCTGTCAGTGCATGCTGGGAGTCGTAGTTTCCCCCCCCCCCCCCACGTGACTGTACAGTGTACATTCAAACGGGCGGGGGTATACAGCAAGTTTCTTGCTTCAAGTTTGAGATGCGGCACATTTTCCGCTGTAGCGGGAAACTCACTGTAAATTCCCGCCTGGGTGAACGTACCCTAAAAACACTACACTACACTAACCCTAAATGAAGAGTAAAACACTACATATACACTACACCCTTACACTGTCTCCGACCCCCCCCCCCCCCCCCAATAAAAAAAAAAAAACGCCTTGTACGGCAATTTTTCAAAAACGGAGCCTCCAGCTTCCAGTATTCCCGGACAGCCATTGACTGTCATGTTGGGAGTTTTGCAACAGCTGGGGCACCCTGTTTGGGGAAAACTGACGTACAGCATTTTTGGTGGAGGAGACAAGTGAAACGCTTGCATCCGGGTACACCCTTATGAAAATCCCTAATCCAGGCCTCAAATGCGCATGGCGCTCTCTCACTACAGATCCGTCGTATTTCAAGGAAACAGTTTACGGCCACATATGGAGTATCTCCGTACTCGGAAGAAATTGCACTACCAATTTTCCCCTTATGAAATGGTAAAGTTGGGGTCTACACCAGTATGTTAGCGCAATTTTTTTTTTTTTTTTACACTAACATGCTGGTGTTGCCCCATACTTTTCATTTTCATAAGAGGTAAAAGGAAATAAAGACCCCCAAAATTTGTAACACAATTTCTCCCCCACAGCCCCCACACACACACATACACAGCACCCATATACACAACCGCCATATACACATACACAGCCCCCTATACTCATACACAGCCCCATATACACATACACAACCGCCATATACACATACACAACCCCCATATACACATACACAACCCCCCATATACACATCCCCCATATACACATACACAGCCCCCACACACACATGCACAGACCAATATACACATACACAACCCTCATATACACATACACAGCCCCCACACACACATACACAGCCCCCACACACACATACACAGCCCCCATATTCACATACACAGCCACCACACACATACACAGCCCCCACACACACATACACAGCCCCCATATTCACATACACAGCCCCCACACACATACACAGCCCCCACACACACACATACACAGCCCACACACACACATACACAGCCCACACACACACATACACAGCCCCCATATTCACATACACAGCCCCCATATACACATACACAGCCCCCATATACACATACACAGCCCACACACACACATACACAGCCCCCATATTCACATACACAGCCCCCATATACACATACACAGCCCCCATATACACATACACAGCCCACACACACACATACACAGCCCCCATATTCACATACACAGCCCCCATATACACATACACAGCCCCCATATACACATACACAGCCCCCACTCACACATACACAGCCCCCATATTCACATACACAGCCCCCACACCCATACACAGCCCCCACACACACATACACAGCCCCCATATTCACATACACAGCCCCCACACACATACACAGCCCCCACACACACATACACAGCCCCCATATACACATACACAGCCCCCCCACACACACATACACAGCCCCATATACACATACACAGCCCCCATATACACATACACAGCCCACACACACACATACAAAGCCCCCATATTCACATACACAGCCCCCATATACACATACACAGCCCCCTATACTTATACACAGCCCCATATACACATACACAGCCCCCATATACACATACACAGCCCACACACACACATACACAGCCCCCATATTCACATACACAGCCCCCACACAAACACACACAGCCCCCATATACACATACACAGCCCCCATATACACATACACAGCCCCCACTCACACATACACAGCCCCATATACTCATACACAGCCCCCATCTACACATCCCCCCAAACACACACATACACAGCCCCCACACACACATACACAGCCCCCATATACACATACACAGCCCCCACACACACATACACAGCCCCCACACACACATACACAGCCCCATATACTCATACATAGCCCCCATATACACATACACAGCCCCCACATACACAGCCCCCACACACACATACACAGCCCCCACACACACATACACAGCCCCATACACATATACACTGCCCCATACACATATACACTGCCCCATACACATACACTGCCCCCATACACATACACTGCCATACCAGAACAGAACAAAACCCCATACCGCGACTGAATAAAAACGCTATACCAGAACAGAAACATACCACCATACCGTGACTGAATAACACTGCCATACCAAAACAGAACAATATCGCCGTACCGTGACTAAATAACAATGCCATACCAAAACACAACAATACTGCCATACCTTGACTAACACTGCAATAACATACCGTGACTGAAGATGCAGTAGATATTTCTCACACATGCACGTTTTATATATTTATATATATATATATATATATATATATATATATACATACATACACACACACACACACACATCAGCGTTTCCCAACCAGGGTGCCTCCAGCTGTTGCAAATCTACAACTCCCAGCATGCCCAATTGCAGTTTTACAACAGCTAGAGGCACCCTGAGAAACATTGGTCTATGTGTGTGTCTGTGTGTGTAAATATCAGTGTTTCCCAACCAGTGTGCCTACAGCTGTTGCAAAACTACAACTCCCACCATGCCCAATTGCAGTTTTGCAACTGCTTGGGGCACCCTGAGAAACAATGGTGTGTATATGTGTATATATATATATATATATATATATATATATATATATATATATATATATGAATCACCGTGAAAATTCTAGCACAGGACGACTTCTAGTGCGGTGCAAAGTGTCCCCCAGTATGCCACACTGGATCCCCATAAAACTTCCTCCTCTAGGAAACAGCACCCAACACGAAGTCCAGGTATTATGCAGGCTACAAGGTTTTTATTTGCATCAGAGCATAAAGTGCGATGTTTCGGCTAGCAAGCCTTTTTCAAGCAATGCTTGTAGTCTGCATAATACCTGGACTTCGTGTTGGGTGCTGTTTCCTAGAGGAGGACGTTTTATGTGTGTGTGTGTGTGTGTATATATATATATATATATATATATATATATATATATACACATACATACATACATACATACATACACAGAAAATCTGCAGCACTCCAGGCCCAATAATTAAGATTCTACCATATGTGACTGAACTTGCATCTCCATCTCAAACAGGCAGCGCCACAGAAGTGGCAACTTTTTTCCTGCACCTTTCTCATAGTGAGGAAGAATACACAATGACATCAGTGACTACAGGTGACGTCTTCTCTATAGTCTTCCCTTATCTAATTCAGATGGTACATACCAGTGGGTCCAGCTAAATCTTCTCTCTGCAGAACTTGACGCCCAGATGGCATTGGTTCATTACTTTGTCACCGGAGTCTGATCCTCTATATGAAAATGATAATTAATATAATGCTGCCAAACACGGACTTCTCTGAAAATAATACTACCACACACTTTATCCTCTGAATAGAATACAATCGCACACTGTACCCTCAAGATATATAATACTACTACACACTGTGCTCTCTGAATATAATACTACTGAACACTGCGCTCTCTGAATATAATACTACTGAACACTGCGCTCTCTGAAAATAAACCTGCCACACACTGTACTCTCTGAATATAATACTACTGAACACTGCACTCTCTGAAAATAAACCTGCCACACACTGTACTCTCTGAATATAATACTACTGCACACTGTGCTCTCTGAATATAAACCTGGCACACACTGTACTCTCTGAATATAATACTACTGCACACTGTGCTCTCTGAATATAAACCTGGCACACACTGTACTCTCTGAATATAATACTACTGCACACTCTGCTCTCTGAATATGATACTAATGCACACTGCACTCTCTGAATATGATACTACTGCACACTGTGCTCTCTGAATATAAACCTGGCACACACTGCACTCTCTGAATATTAAACTACTGCACACTCTGCTCTCTGAATATGGTACTACTGCACACTGCACTCTCTGAATATGATACTACTGCACACTGCGCTCTCTGAATATAATACTACTGCACACTGTGCTCTCTGAATATAAACCTGGCACACACTGTACTCTCTGAATATAATACTACTGCACACTGCACTCTCTGAATATGATACTACTGCACACTGCGCTCTCTGAATATAAACCTGGCACACACTGTACTCTCTGAATATAATACTACTGCACACTCTGCTCTCTGAATATGATACTACTGCACATGCGCTCTCTGAATATGATACTACTGCACACTGCGCTCTCTGAATATGATACTACTGCACACTGTGCTCTCTGAATATAATACTACTGCACACTGCGCTCTCTGTATATGATACTGCTGCACACTGCGCTCTCTGAATATGATACTACTGCACACTGCGCTCTCTGAATATGATACTACTGCACACTGCACTCTCTGAATATGATACTACTGCACATTGTACCCTCTGAATGGTACTACTGCACAATGTACCTTTGGAATATAATAATACCACACACTATACCCTCTGAGTATAATACTGCCACAGATTGTATCCCCTATATATAACACTACCACACACTGCGCTCTCTGAATATGATACTACTGCACATTGTACCCTCTGAATATGATACTACCACACAATGTACCTTTGGAATATAATAATACCACACACTATACCCTCTGAGTATAATACTGCCACAGATTGTATCCTCTATATATAACACTACCACACACTGCACTCTCTGAATATGATACTATTACATACTGCGCCTCTGAATATAACTTTGTCATACATTAAACCTTATATGATACACCATACCTCACCCTCACATATAGTGATAATGCCTCCTGACCTGTGCAGGGGTAATACGCACAGTGATGTCACAGTACAGCGATGAAACACCCAATAATGTCACAATACAGGGATAATATATACAGTGATGTCACAATACAGGGATAATACAAACAGTGATGTCACAGTACATGGATTATACACACAGTGATGTCACAGTACAGGGATAATACACACGATGATGTCACAGTACAGGGATAATACACACAGCAACATCACAGTACAGGGATAATACACACAGCAATATCACAGTACAGGGATAATACACACAGTGATGTCACCATACAGAGATAATACACACAGTGATGTCACAGTACAGGGATAATACAAACGATGATGTCACAGTACAGGGATAATACACACAGTGATGTCACAGTACAGTGATAATGCACACAGTGATGTCACAGTACAGTGATAATGCGCACAGTGATGTTACAGTACAGTGATAATGCACACAGTGATGTCACAGTACAGTGATAATGCACACAGTGATGTCACAGTACAGGGATAATACACACAGTGATGTCACCGTACAGAGATAATACACACATTGAGGTCACAGTACAGGGATAATACACACGATGATGTCACAGTAGAGGGATAATACACACAGTGATGTCACAGTACAGTATAATGCACACAGTGATGTCACAGTACAGTGATAATGCACACAGTGATGTCACAGTGCAGGGATAATACAAACAGTGATGTCACAGTACAGGGATAATACACACAGTGATGTCACAGTGCAAGGATAATACACACAGTGATGTCACCGTACAGAGATAATACACACATTGGGGGAGATTTATCAAAACCTGTGCAAAGGAAAAGTTGACCAGTTGCCCATAGCAACCAATCAAATCGCTTCTTTCATTTTGCAGAGGCCTTGTTAAAAATGAAAGAAGCGATCTGATTGGTTGCTATGGGCAACTGGGCAACTTTTCCTCTGCACAGGTTTTGATAAATCTCCCCCATTGAGGTCACAGTACAGGGATAATACACATGATGATGTCACAGTACAGGGATAATACACACAGTGATGTCATAGTACAGGGAAACTGCACACAGTGATGTCACAGTACAGGGATAATACCCACAGTGATGTCACCATACAGAGATAATACACACAGTGATGTCATAGTACAGGGAAACTGCACACAGTGATGTCACAGTACAGGGATAATACACACAGTGATGTCACAGTACAGGGAAACTGCACACAGTGATGTCACAGTACAGAGATAATACACACAGTGATGTCATAGTACAGGGAAACTGCACACAGTGATGTCACAGTACAGGGATAATACACACAGTGATGTCATAGTACAGGGAAACTGCACACAGTGATGTCACAGTACAGGGATAATACCCACAGTGATATCACCATACAGAGATAATACACACAGTGATGTCATAGTAGAGGGATATACACAGTACAGGGTTAGAACTCACAATGGGGTGAGGATTGGCAGGGGTCAGGGCACAGTATTTATAGTGTTACCTATGTAACCTGCCTGTCATGCCATCATCCACTGTTCACCTGCACTCTGGTCCTTCCTCTGACCCCAGCAGGCCTCCGTATGAGTCTATGATCACATGACCAGCAGGGGAGGAGCTGAGCTGGAGGTTGAGATCGCTGTGTGTATGGCAGTGTTTCCCAAGCAGGTGCATACAGATATAGCAAAACTACAACTCCCAGCATATCCAGACAACTTTTGGCTATCTGGGCATGCTGGGAGCTGTGGTTTTCAACAGCTGGATGCACACTGCTTGGGAAACACTGCTATAGGAAGGCAGTGAAGGGGTCCATATGTGTACACATAGGACACAACAGAGCAGGTATATTTCCCCTCCCCTGGATCTCCACTGATGGCAGGAGCGGCTCACAGTTGGGGGCCCGGCTGTATGAGTCATCTGTGACTGTGGGGACTCATAATGATGCGCACAGTCCTGAAGCCGCCGGCCACCGCGGTGCCTGTCACAGGAGGGGGGGGAGGGGTGTTCAGCGGTCGGGATTGCTGCCCCCATGAAAAGTGCCTTATAGGAAAAACCGGCCCTGGCTGCAGCGCAGTGGACCCGTGGGGCTAAAGGGCTAGCTGCTTTGGGCCCCCAGGAATGCCCCATACACATACACTGCCCCAGGGGTCAAGTCCTGGAAAAAAAAGGGGGGGGGGGGGGGTGTTGTATGCACAGCCGAGATCGCAGGGGTCCCCAATGGCGGGACCCCTGCGATCAGACATCTTATCCCATATCCTTTGGATAGAGGATAAGATGTCTAGAGGAGGAGTACCCTTTTAAAGGAGTACTCTGGGGCAGTATTCCTGCTCCGTCCTGCCCGGGCTGCAAAAAAAATGAAAATAAACCATCTCTCACCTTCCTGGGTTCCCGCGGAGCGCCACTACAGCTGATCGGTCCTCCGGTCCATCCTCTTCATACTTCCGGGTGTAACGAAGCGTCACATGGCGCTCAGCCTATCGCCGCCGCGATGTTCTGCCTCGGCCCATAATAGGCTGAGCGCCATGTGACGATTCGTTCACACGGAAGTATGAATAAGATGGACCGGAGGACCCATCAGCTGTAGTGGCGCTCCGCGGGAACCCAGGAAGGTGAGAGATGGTTTATTTTCATTTTTTTTGCAGCCCGGGCAGGACGGAGCAGGAAAACTCTGCACCAGAGTACTCCTTTAAGTACCAGGGCACCAAGATGTATATTTACATCCAATGGGGGAGATTTATTAAAACCTGTGCAGAGGATAAGTTGACCAGTTGCCCATAGCAACCAATCAGATCGCTTGTTTATTTTTTTAAAAGGCCTCTGAAAATGAAAGCAGCGATCTGATTGGTTGCTATGGGCAACTGCTCCACTTTTCCTCTGCACAGGTCTTTATATATCTCCCCCAATGTTCTTAAGGGGTTATCATTCTGATAATACACTGTAACAAAAACCTCCTCATGTCCCTATCATCATGATAACACACTGTAAGAAACCTCCTCATGTAATCTTCTTAGAATTGGGGTGACACACTGTAACAAACCTCCTCCTCATGTAATCACCTTACTACTGGGGTGACACACTGTAACAAACCTCCTCCTCGTGTAATCACCTTACTACTGGGGTGACACACTGTAACAAACCTCCTCCTCATGTAATCACCTTACTACTGGGGTGACACACTGTAATAAACCTCCTCCTCATGTAATCACCTTACTACTGGGGTGACACACTGTAACAAACCTCCTCCTCATGTAATCACCTTACTACTGGGGTGACACACTGTA
Organism: Hyla sarda; assembly: GCF_029499605.1. Taxonomy (NCBI): domain Eukaryota; kingdom Metazoa; phylum Chordata; class Amphibia; order Anura; family Hylidae; genus Hyla; species Hyla sarda. The sequence goes on from NW_026609824.1 coordinate 105,285, forward strand.
ACAAACCTCCTCATCATGTAATCTCCTTACTACTGGGGTGACACACTGTAACAAACCTCCTCATGTAATCTCCTTACTACTGGGGTGACACACTGTAACAAACCTCATCATGTAATCTCCTTACTACTGGGGTGACACACTGTGACAAAACTTCTCCTCATGTAATCTCCTTACTACTGGGGTGACACACTGTAACAAACCTCCTCCTCATGTAATTACCTTACTACTGGGGTGACACACTGTAACAAACCTCCTCCTCCTGTAATCACTTTACTACTGGGATGACACACTGTAACAAACCTCCTCCTCCTGTAATCACTTTACTACTGGGGTGACACACTGTAACAAATCTTCCATGTAATTACCCTACTGGGGTGACATGTCTCCTCCAGCTCCGCCCCCGCCTCCTCCACAGCATCACACAGGTCCTTCAACCACGATCTTCCCTCTCCACCACAGCTAAGCTCCGCCCCAACATGTGATGGTGACATCATCACAGGTCCTACATCTCCAGCATCTAGCAGTCTGGGCCAGGGGAGGAGACGGAGGGAGGGGTAAGAACAGAGAGGATGGTCCTGCAGGACTAATGTAAGGAACAGCATTCCTCCTGTGGAAAATGCAAAGGAACGCTGTTCCTGCAGGACTCGAGCCCTGCACTGCCCCCATACACATACACTGCCCCATACCATACACACTGCCCCCATACACATACACTGCCCCATACCATACACACTGCACCATACACATACTCTGCCCCATACACATACACTGCCCCATACCATACACACTGCCCCCATACACAGCCCCCATACACATACACTGCCCCATACCATACACACTGCCCCATACCATACACACTGCACCATACACATACACTGCCCCATACACATACACTGCCCCATACCATACACACTGCCCCATACCATACACACTGCACCATACACATACACTGCCCCCATACACATACACTGCCCCATACACATACACTAGCCCCCATACACCGCCCCCATACACATACACTGCCCCCCATATACATACACTGCCCCCATACTCATACACTGCCCCCATACTCATACACTGCCCCATACACATGTACTGCCCCCATATACTCACATGCACTGCCCCCCATACACAGCCCCCATACACATACACTGCCCCATACCATACACTGCCCCATACCATACACACTGCCCCATACACATACACTGCCCCATACACATACACTGCCTCATACACATACACACTGCCCCGTACCATACACTGCCCCATACACATACACTGCCCCATACCATACACTGCCACATACACATACACTGCCCCATACACATACACTGCCCCCATATACATACACTGCCCACATACACTGCCCCATACCATACACACTGCCCCCATACACAGCCCCATACCATACACTGCTACATACACTGCCCCATACCATACACACTGCCCCATACCATACACCACTGCCCCATACCATACACTGCCCCATACACATACACTGCACCCATACACATACACTGCCCCATACCATACACTGCCCCAATACACATACAATGCCCCCCCATAAGCATACAATGCCCCCCCATACACATACACTGCCCCCATACACATGCAGTGCCCCCATACACATACACTGCCCCCATACACATACACTGCCCCATACACATACACTGCCCCCATACACAGACACTTCCCCCATACTCATACACTGCCCCCATACTCATACACTGCCCCATACCATACACACTGCCCCATACACATACACTGCCCCCATACACATACACTGCCCACATACACTGCCCCCATACACATACACTGCCCCATACACATAAACTGACGACATACACTGTCCCATACACATACACTGCCCCCATACCTTACACACAGCCCCATACAAATGCACTGCCCCATACACATATACTGCCCCTATATACACACACGTACACAACCCCATGCACACATACACTGCCCCTATAAACACACACGTACACAACCCCATACACACATACACAGTCCCATACCATATAAACTGCCCCATACACATGCACTGCCCCATACACATACACTGCCCCATACACATACACAGCCACCATATACACACATACACAGCCCCCATACACAAAAACAGCCCCATACCATATACACTGCCCCTATATACACACATAGACACAGCCCCCACACACAGTCCACCATACACACAAACACAGCCCCCCCCACACACACATACAGCCCTGTACCATATAAACTGCCCCATACACATACACTGCCCCCATACACTGCCCCATACACATACACTGCCCCCATACACATACACTGCCCCATACCATACACACTGCCCCATACACTTACACATACACCCATACAAATATACTCGCATACACAGCCCCATATACTCACCTACACTGCCCCATACACATGCACTGCTCCCATACACATACACTGCCCCCATATACACACACATACAGAGCCCCCATATACACACATACACAGCCCCATACAAAATACACTGCCCCATACACATACACTGCCCCCATCTACACACACATACACAGCCCCCATATACACTGCCCCATACACATGTACTGCCCCCATATACTCACATGCACTGCCCCCCATACACTGCCCCTATGTACACGCACATACACAGCCCACATATATACTGCCTCATACACATACACTGCACCATACACATATACTGCCCCTATATACACACATACACAGCCCCATACCATATACATAGCCTCATACACATACACTGCCCCTATATACACACACACAGCCATACACATACACTCAGGACCAGTTTTAGATTTAATGTGGCGCTGGGCAAAATTAAAAGTGGGGCCGCAAAAGCCAAACAAGTTAGATTTTATTGTGAAACGACTGATGTCATTACAAAGTAAAATTGGTAGTGCATAAAACAAGCGCTTGTAGGGGTCTGTAGGTGGAAAACTGAAAGCGTTATGGTTTTTAGAAGGTGGGGAGGAAAAAACAAAAGTGCAAAAACGGAAAAACGCTGAGTCCTGAAAGGGTTAAATGATCAGGAGCACAAGCCACAAAGCGTATGTCCCTGTAGACACACAATATTTGCTAGACACACAATACCGCTATTGTTCCAAATTAAAAACCACGATAAAAAGACCAATATTCTGACATACAATAACATATACTGTAGTGGTAGATACCAACTATACACTGGCACCCTGCAGATCGAATGAGGCCGGGTTCACATATGTCAGGCGTGCACTGGAGGGAAACTAATGCTAGAACTGATCCCATTTATTTGAATGGGGCAGTTCACAATCATCCAGCGTCTTAATTTTGACACCGGATTGTTGGACACACCGGAGAGGGAGGTTTGGATTACACCCCCTGAAAAGCACTACTGTGCGTGTGTGTATGTATATATATATATCATAGGAAAGAAAAATAAAATATATATATATATATATATATATATATATATTTCCCAACCAGAGTGTATCCAGCTGTTGCAAAACTACAACTCTCAGCATGCTGGGATTTGTAGTATTCCAACAGCTGGAGGCACCCTGGTTGCGAAACATTGATATATACACACACATGCATAAATCAGTGTTTCCCAACCAGGATGCCGCCAGCTATTACAAAACTATCAATCCCAGCATGCCCAAATAGCCTAAACAGCTGGAGGCACCCTGTTTGGGAAACACTGTTAACAATATATATATATATATATATATATATATATATATATATATATATATATATACAAAGTCCCGAAATCACAGGACCAGTCAGGTCATGGATCTTGAAATACTGGATTATTTTATTCTTCCCCGCAGCAAATGCAACGTTTCGGAAGTAGTAGCCTTTATCAAGCATAATACAAATACAAAATGTGCATATATATATATATATATATATATATATATATATATATATATCACAGATACATTTCATTGGCTACAACTCATGTGATACAAATGTATAATTATCTAAAAACGCACCTCTATTTAAATTTAATTGGAGCAATGCTCTGTTAATCACAGTGATGTCAAGTTGACATAGCATCCGTCTATATACAATACAATCAATACACATATAAAGTGCCCTGTGCCATATGACATACAGTGCTATATAGTGTTAATTAGGTACCTTGAGTATCAGCCAAATATATAACTCGATCGCACCCAGAACATGCCGATCGCTGCCATCTCCGTTCTCATTCTTGTTTGTATACAAAGCGACTGCTCATGCGTCGGAAAAGTTCCTACGTATCAGCGCATCACTTCCGCTCTCGATCGCTCACAGTAATGTGTGCTGATCAGGTGCGCGTAATGCCCTTACCCACACTAATCACCATTTGTGTTCTGCGGCTGCGCAAACGGGTCCGGCGATCGTGTTATCACACTGGACATATCGCGATCCAGCCGGCCGGCTGTGCATGCGCATTGTAACCAAACACTTGTAACCTAGCAAATCATGTTTGAATAGTACAACAGTAAATGCTGACATCAAATTATCATGCAACTGATATTTTATTTCTAGATGACATGAATGAGGGCATATATTAGAAAAAATAATAATATATAAGAGGATGGCTGCAATGGCTGCGATCTTGGCTGTAGTGAAGGTCCCCACGCATTTGCTGTGGGGAAGAATAAAATAATCCAGTATTTCAAGATCCATGACCTGACTGGTGCTGTGATTTCGGGACTTTGTTTTTATATATATATATATCTATATTCTTTTATTTTATTGAAGAGCTGAGGTATGTGCTCTCAAGTCACCCAAGTGCAAGTATTCACACAAAATACCGTGCACAAGGATGCGGTCTATTGCAAGCCCTTTTTTTACACTTGATCTTAGCCAAAAGGCCCAGAGGTGATAACAGGTAAAGGGGTGGAACCAACCATGCCCCCTTCATGAGCACTCACACTACTTATAGGGAAGAAAGGAAGGCTGGCAGGCGGCCTCCCATGCATAGGAAAGGAGGGAGGCAGGCAGTCTCCCATACACTCTCTGGGTGGGTGGCAGTCAGCCACCCGTACATACAGCACAGGCTAAATCCACATCATTGCTTAAAAGAAGGACAGGAGTCCATTCCACTCTGATGGAGCAATAAGCAATGCAATCCATACCCTGGCTTTTACAGGAACCCCTGTAATTGTGTAATTCACATTTCTTGCCACAAGATGGCAGTGGTGTTTTAAAATCTTGAACGCTGTGCACAGCTAACTCCATACTGTTGAAATTGCTCAGTGTCTGTCAGACAGACTGGTATTTAGACTCTTCTATCTAGTTAGTTCCGGTGCCCTGCTTCAGCTCGGGCACGGGAGTTACTAACTAAGCTGGGACACTGGCACAGCGTTATTATTAAAACATAATCCTCCCTTACTTTAAAGGAAGGGAGGATTACGTTTTATATCATGAAAAACTATTTCGGAAACTATGTCGGAGTTAGCTGTGCACAGCGTTCAATATTTTAAAACACCACTGCCATCTTGTGGCAAGAAATGTGAATTACACAAGTCAAGAAATATTTTAAAGAAGCATTAATAAAAGTAAATTTTTAGGGGATCTTTAGTCAGGGTTAATCCTGAGGGGATTTATTTCCCCAAGTAGGTTGTTCATTAATAAGTCGGCCCAGAGATCCCTAGGGGATTTAGCTAGTGTAGGTTTTCGTGACATATTCTACTTTAACATAGCGGTAAATTTTTGTGGTTACTTGCATCACAAAATGTCATGAAAATTTAGAAAATTTTGCATTTTTCTAACTTTGAACTCTCTGCTTGTAAGGAAAATGGATATTCCAAATACATTTTATATTGATTCACAAACACAATGGGGGAGATTTATCAAAGGATTTAGACTGATTTTTCCTGTCTAAATTTGTCGCACAGAAAGTCGCAGTCTAAATATGTGCGACTTTTCTGCGACTTTTGCTCTAGATGATTTTTAGAACATGATGCATGCAAGTCTATTTTAGACAGAAATGCATTGGAAAATGCATTGGTGCTGAATTTATCAAGTGCGACTTTTGTGCGACAAGTCGCATCTGCCCAAAATACGCTGAAATGTCAGACCATGCTGGAGCAGGACTAAATGCAGTTTAAGCTGTAGACCCTGAAGTCTGAGCACAGAATTTATCAAGGGCTGTGAGACCTTTGATAAATTAGGAGCACAATAGACAGGAGACTACCACATACGCTGGTCTATAAGCATACCCAGAATAGACTAGATTAGTAAATGTCCCCCAATATGTCTAATTTATGTTGGCATCATAAAATTGACCAATTTTTTACTTTTTGAAGACATTAGAGGGCTTCAAAGTATAGCAGCAATTTTCTAAATTTTCATGAAAATTTTAAAATCTGAATTTTTCAAAGACCAGTTAAGTTTGAACTGGATTTGAGGGGCCATTCTGTGAGAAATACCCCATAAATGACCCCATTGTAGAAACTACACCCCTCACAGTTTTCAAAATGACATTCAAAAAGTGTGTTAACCCTTTAGGTCTTTCACAAGAATTGCAGCAAAGTGGAGGAGAAAAATCAAAATCTGCATTTTTTACACTAACATATTCTTGTAGCCCCATTTTTTTAATTTTTAAAAGTGGTAAAAGGAGAAAAAGCCCCCCAAAATTTGTAGCTCAATTTCTCTCGAGTACGTAAATACATCATATGTTGACATAAAGTGCTTTGTGGGCTCACAACATGGCTCAAGAGGGAAAGAGCAACTGTAGGATTTTTTTAAACAAATTTTGCTGTCATGGTTTTTGGGGCCATGTTGCATTTAGGAAGCCCCCATGGTGCCAGAACAGCAAAAAAAACATATGGCATACTATTTTGGAAACTACACCCCTCAAGGAATGTAACAAGGGGTATAGTGAGCCTCAACACCCCACAGGTGTTTGGCGACTTTGCGTTGAAGTTGGGTGTAAAAATGGAAAATTAGATTTTCTCTATCGGCTCCATTGGGGGACACAGACCATGGGTGTATGCTGCTGTCTCTAGGAGGTATGACACTATGGCAACAAAAAAAAGTCGGCTCCTCCCAGCAGGATATACCCGCCTCTAGGCCCTGAGCTAATCAGTTTTAGCTTAGTGTCTGAAGGAGGTGGACATGGTCTGGAATTCTCCAGACCAGGTCTTCTGTTTCTTATTTTTCCTAGTTAGGGTATGTGTTAGTTTTTTATTCCGTTTTCTTTCATGTTTTCAAGTGGGGACTGAGGAACTGCGGCTCACTGTTTCCTCATTGTGATTGAGGGGGCACAGACATTGCGTATATGCGCTGTTCACCCCCTCTCGCCAACGGTCAGCGTCTGGGGTTGTACCTCATGGGTCCGGGTCCCCCTATTCCCTGCTCGCTTTGCTCGCACATGGTAGCTCAGCGTGATGCAGGTAACAGAAAGCTGACTGAAGACCTCACAGAAGACTCCATTAGGTAAGTACTTCTGATTGAGGTGAGTATATATTCTTCTCCCTTTAGGTACTGACTTGCAACCTCTGGAGACCCTCATTTTTTGGCCCACCTTTCAGGGTCCAAGGGGCTGGCCTGTGTTAGGGGCTCTATCTTTTATTCTAAAAAAAAGGGGCGAGCAATGGCATATTGGGAATGAATGGTTTACTTTATTATTATGCACGTGTGTGTGTGTTATACTATGCGGCTGACATCCGCGGCGCTTACTATGTGGCTGACAGCCGCGGCGCTTTTACTGTTCGGGCGCATGAAGCGCCGACTTACTTTCGCTTTCGGCAGCAGACGACTGTCGGCGAATATGTGTATCGCCCGCTCACTTCCCCGTGGGCGCATATGCGGCTGACATGTGCGCCTGGGGCAAGGAGCGGGCGCCATTACTATTGTTCTTCTCGGCGGCCGGGGAGCTATAGCTCCGCCCACAGGGCCGCCGGAGCTCACTGGAGGCGCGGATTGTCCTCCAATCAGCGCCGTGCGTGCGATTTTCGGTGGCAGAGGCCAATCAGACAGGGCCCCTGCTCCAGGCACGCCCCTCTCTAGCTATTGGCTGGCCTGTTTCTCCCTCTCTATCTACACAGAGCGGAGTTCTCCTCACAGCAGCCACCACAGGGGACACAGACTCGGGTGAGATATTTTTTTTTTCATTATGTTCGTACCCAGAATTGTTCCTCCCTCTAAACAGACAACTGGAGCGTTAGTTTCCTATTTGGTCTGTAAGAACTGTAATTCCAAAATACCTGGTTCTGCTGAACCCACTTGCTCTGCCTGCTCCTCTGCTGCCCCAGACCCCCTGGTACCCTCGGATGCTCTTTCAGTTCTGGTGGATTCGGCCGCCCCTCCAGCCTGGGTTTCTTCCCTATCCCAGTATATGGGCTGACTTGACTCAAGTCTCCCGTTCGGTGGCTGAGGCTTCTCGTGACGTGGTGTCTGCCTTGAAGAGGTCTGCCCTGTGCCAACCCTCTAAAGGGCCCCGCTCCTCTTCTCCACATACTTCACCCTCTCACAGGCGTACTAGGGGTGTATCTTCTGACTCTTCCATTGAGTCTTCAGGTAGACGTGGGTGCTCCCCTCGTGGGTCCCGCCCCCCCCGTGTCATCTGGTCACAAACGTCGCTCCTCCAGAGGACGTTCCCGGAATCGCCACTCTGCCTCGCAAGAGTCGCGTACCCGGTCATGGTCGCCCCCCACTTGTTCACATTCTCCTGGTGGATGAGGCTTTCGAATTGGCATCTGACTCGGAGGACCACTCGGATACAGTTGAAATGGTGAACTCATTGGTTGCGGCCATAAGAGACACCTTTCACTTAGAGGACCCAGGATCTTCGGATGTGACTCCTGAAGTATCTTTTCATCATGCTAAACTGGCACCTCAAAGGTTCAGCTCTCACGCTGAATTTGACACCCTTCTGGAATCTGCATGGAAACATCCGGACAAGAGGCTCCCGGGAATGAAGAAGGTTCAGGTGCGTTACCCATTCGACAAGGACCTTGCCTCTAAGGTGGTTTCCCCTCCCTTGGTGGATCCACCATTTTCCCGCCTCTCTAAGGCTACTACACTGTCGCTAGCAGATATGGCTGCTTTCAAGGATTCAACGGACAAGAAGGTGGAGTCCTTAGCGAAGTTTGCCTCTGAAGCAGCAGGCTCTTCTCTGCTTCCCACCTTCGCCTCGGCTTGGGTGTCCAAGGCCCTATCGGTGTGGTGCTCAAAACTCCGTCAGGGTATCCAGGCGGGATCCCCCCAGAGGATCTGTCTGCTTTGGTTCTCCAATGCTCTAAAGCTGGGGACTTTCTGTGCACAGCTTCCATGCAGTCAGCCCGTTGTGCTGCCTTTGCTGTGGGTCACCTGGCGGCCCTCCGCCGTTCCATGTGGCTTAAGGCTTGGGATGTGGATGCGGATGCCGCTTCCAAAAGGTCTCTCACCGAGCTTCCTTTTACTGGTGCCCGTCTTTTTGGCAAGCGCCTTGATGAGATTATCTCTGAGGCGACGGTTGGCAAGAGTTCCTTGTTGCCTCAAAATAAGGCTCGCTCTACTTCCCAGAGGAAGTCCTCTTCCTTTCAGTCCTTTCGGACATTTGGCCCTAATAAGGGGTCTAGGCAGGCGCCTTCGCGGGACAAGAAGGCTCCCTCATTCCGGGCTTGCCCGTCTTGGAAGTTGGACACCAACCGTTCCGGCCGTTTTGCGGCCAAATCGGGCAAACGCAAACCCACTTCTGCATGAAGTGATGCCCCCACCCGCAGATTTTTCTCGGGTGGGAGGTCGTCTCTTACTTTTTCGAGACATCTGGACCACACACATTCAGGACTCTTTGGTCAGGGACGTGGTGTCCAACGGATACCGAATGGAATTTGCCTCCCTCCCGAGGGATCGTTTTTTTCAGTCCCGGGCCCCCCGGTCTCCTTCTCTGGCGAAACAGTTTCGGGAGGCTCTCCGGTCCCTGCTTCTCCAGGGAGTTATTCTTGGGGTTTCTATTCCAATCTTTTTGTGGTCCCCAAGAAGGGCGGTTCTGTGCGGCCAATCCTGGACCTCAAGCGTCTCAACCTTCATCTTCTCATCCGCCACTTCCGATTGGAATCCCTCCGTTCGGTAGTGGCATCCATGGAACAAGGGGAATTTCTTTCTTCAGTGGACATCAAAGATGCCTACCTCCATGTTCCAATATTTCCCAGCCATCAATGGCTTTTTTTCCTATTACTCCTTGTGAAAATGAAAAATTTGGGATAACACCAGCATTTTAGTGAAGAAAATAAAATTTTTCATTTTCACGTCCAACTTTAATGAAAATTTGTCAAACACCTGTGGGGTGTTAAAGCTCACTATACCCATTCTTACATTCCGTGAGGGGTGTAGTTTCCAAAATGGGGTCACATGTGGGTATTTATTTTTGTGCGTTTATGTCAGAACCGCTGTAAAAGGTAAAAGGAGAAAAAGCCCCCCAAAATTTGTTGGGCAATTTTTACCGAGTACGGTAAAGTGAGAGAGCGCCATGCGCATTTAAGGCCTAAATTACGGATGCAAGAGTTAGACTTGCCTCGGATACCAAAATTACCCTATGGCAGTGTTTCGCAAACAGAGTGCCTCCAGCTGTTGCAAAACTCCCAGCATGCCTGGACAGTCAATGGCTGTCTGGCAATACTGGGAGTTGTTGTTTTGCAACAGCTGGAGACTACGTTTTAGAAACCGTGCCATACCAGAGGTTTCTCATTTTTATTGGGGGGGGGGGGGGACTGTGTAGGGGTATGTTTATAGGTAGTGTTTTTAGGGTACATTCAGACTGCTGGGGGATTACAGCGAGTTTCCTGCTGGGAGTTTGAGCTGCAGCAGAAAATTTCCTGCATCTCTAGCTTGCAGCGAGAGACTAACTGTAAACCCCCGCCCCTTGTGAATGTACCCTGTACATTCGCATGGAGGGGGGGGAAAACCCCCAGGTACCACCACCATCTTCTCCCCCCCCCCCCCTCTCTGCCTGACATCCAGGGGCGGGCAGAGCGGGGAATTTCCATGGTAACCCCTCCGCCTTTAACTTCCATTGGTCAGTAGTCATTACTAATGGCAGGGGATAGGGGGGGATGGCACCACTGCCACCTCGCTCCTATCCCTTAGGAGGATTGGGGCTGTCACTGACAAATCCTTTCATCCCTATTTTCCGGGCAATCGGGTCATCAGAGATCCGATCAGCCCGGAATTGCCACAAACGTCGATTTGCCGCCATGGCCGACATGGGGGGTTCTCAGGACCCTCCTAGGCATTTTCACAGGATGCCTGCTGAAAGATTTCAGCAGGCATCTCGGTCCGGTCCCCGACGGCTAGCGGCGGGGACCGAAATTCCCACGGGCGTATCCATACACCCTCAGTCCTTAAGGACTTTGAAACGGGGGCGTATGGGCACGCTCTCCATCCTTAAGGGGTTAAGATCTGCATATGAAAACAACACGCCTACCTTTGTTGCCTGCAGCCACCTCCCTGGCTGTCCGGACACGGAATCAAACCAACTGTAACGAGAAACTGAAAATAAACAGTATTCACCTGCATCCTTTTGGACTCTTTGCTGAATCAGGGTAATCTGACAACCCATGGTCGTGCTGTTGGTGCTTCTGGTTCTTCCGCTGTTTACACCTGGCAGTGGCATTGAATGACATTTAATAGAACTAAAGGTCCTGGGTGCAACAATCCTCCCATGAGGACCAGCCTCAACAGCTTTGTAGATTGCCCTCATGTTTGCAACTCCATATACATTTTATTTTCTTCATACTTCTTTCTTCATACTTTTTTCTTTCTGTCATTCAGACTTTCATTCATTCTCACTCACTCACTCACTTTAATTCATTTGTTCTCTCTCTCACTCACTCAATTACTCACTCAATCACTCACTCACTCTCTCTCTTACTCACTCACTCAGTCAGTCTCTCTCTCTTTCTTTCTTTTTTTTTATTAATTTTTTTCCATCTTCTTCTTCTTCTTCAGACCCCATCATAGCACTAATGCTTATCCAATACCACCAGCAGATGGAGACACTCCATTGCAACATTGGTTGTGAGCAGCAGTTTCTAAAAACAAATGCCTCATGGCTGATTTCTCATCAATCAATGGATGGCAAATTTTGTTTTTATCATTCACTGACCACAGAACCAATGCATGGTCAAGCAACAGCAATGACGCACCCTTGTGAATAACCATGAGACCCTCACATCATTTAACAGGATTCAGCACCACCTGCAAGACAGCTACGTATCATGTCATGTCAAACCTGCACAGGTGTGCTAGATTAGTATTATTATTAATTTTTTAGTTTTTATGACATCAATCAGTGTGCAAACATGGTCAGTAAAATGCCAAATGGATAGACGTTCATAAACCAGTCAGTGCAACTCATTATTGTGGTCTCTAATTGTGGAACTCTTTTTTTTTTTTGTGAGGACACGATGAGCTTATCCAATTAAGGAGGCCATTCAGCAGTACTGGGTCTGGACAGCAGCGGCACCTTCTGCAGCCAGACTGACAGACATGACAAGGCAGGCAACAGCTGCAGCAGCACCCACAGAGGATTAAATAAGAATCTGTCTTTTTTAACACTGGAATGGGGTGGTGCACTGTACCCGAAGATACTGCCATATCGGGTCAATGCATTGGGCGACGGAAGCAAGTTTCCAAATCGGCTCCCATTCTCAAAAATCCATTTAATTTATGGTCCCCAGATAGGGGACGTATCAGATATTAAACTGATAAGAACAGATTTTTGATTGAAAAAACCTTTATTACCAATCAATTGTCAATCACACAATAAATATATTCACCATAACAGAACTGACTTTTTTTTATCTATCTATCTATCTATCTATCTATCTATCTATCTATATATATATACCGTATTTATCGGGGTATACCACGCACCGGCCTATAACATGCACCCTCATTTTACCAAGGATATTTGGGTAAAAAAAGTTTTTTACCCAAATATCCATGGTAAAATGAGGGTGCGTGTGTGCGCGTGTATACCCCGATAAACCCCCAGGAAAGGCAGGGGGAGAGAGGCCGTCGCTGCCCGCTTCTCTCCCCCTGCCTTTCCTGGGGTCTAGAGCGCTGCTGTCGGCCCTTCTCACCCCCTGGTTATCGGCGCCGACAGCCAGGGGGAGAGAAGGGGCAGCGGCACCCATTGCCGGCGCCGCTGCCCTGTTGCCTCCCCCCATCTCCGGTGGCAAAATTACCTGGGTCGGGTCCGCGCTGCTGCAGGCCTCCGGCGCGCGTCCCCTGCGTCATTGCTATGCACGGCGCGGCGCATGACGTCAGTGCGCCGCGCCGTGCAGCGCATAGCAACAGGTAATTATGCCACCGGGGATGGGGGGAGGCAACGGGGCAGCGGCGCCGGCAATGGGTGCCGCTGCCCCTTCTCTCCCCCTGGCTGTCGGCGCCGCTTCTCTCCCCCTGGCTATCGGCGCCGGCACCGTTAGTCAGGGGGACAGAACGGGCAGCGGCGCCGATAGCCAGGGGGTGAGAAGGGCCGGCAGCAGGGCTCTAGACCCCAGGTAAGGCAGGGGGAGAGAAGCGGGCAGCGACGGCCTTTCTCCCCCTGCCTTTCCTGGGGGTGTATCGGCGTATAACACGCACATAGAATTTAGGCTGAAAATTTTAGCCTAAAAAGTGCGTGTTATACGCCGATAAATACTATATATATATATATATATATATATATATATATATATATATATATAGATATAGATATATAAAAAAAAATATTTTATTGAAGAGCTGAGGTATGTGCTCTTAAAGAGTAGCTATCCTCAACTAAAATGTCCATATTCCCCCTCCCCATCTTTCCCTCACACTGTCTACATCTATCCCTGTTTTTTTTTTATCCTCTTAAAACATTAGAACAATACCTTTTTCCACTCCTCTTCGGTAGCTCAGAGTTGAGCAGTCTCACGATTGCAGGAAGTCGGCGGGCGGGCCGGCGTGACGTCATCTGAAGCCTCGCCGGCCACCACTTCCGCCCATCTTGCTGTATTCTGCGCTCAATGTCGGGAGCGCGCATACAGGCGCGCATACAGGCTGGGAGGGATGGCAGCCTCTGAGTCTCCTCCTTTCTGTTTAGTTTTGCACGTACCATTCAGAGAGGAGGAGAGTCTGAGAACGGAGCTGCTGTACTGTGCCCTGAGGGAATTTATAATATCAAAATGGTGGGTAGTACAATTGATTATATGCCCAAAACAATAAAAATAAAATTTCACAAAGCTGCAATCCCCAATGAATGACTGCAGACCGCAGTGCATTATAAATGGTGTGAATAATAGTGATTTTATCCCAATCAAAAATGATGCATCATTTTTGAATGGGATAAAATCTCCATTATTGACACCATTTATAATGCACTGCTGGCTGCAGCCATTCATTGGGGATTGCAGCTTTGTGAATTTATTTATTTATTTTTTCATATAAAGCTGCACTCCCAAATGAATAGCTGCAGCCAGCAGTGCATTATAAATGGTGTCAATAATGGAGATTTTATCCCATTCAAAAATGATGCATCATTTTTGTAATGGAATAAAATCTCTTTTTTTTCACTATCTATACCAGTGGTCCCCAAACTGTGGCCCTCCAGATGTTGCAAAACTACAACTCCCAGCATGCCTGGACAGCCAACGGCTGTCCAGGCATGCTGGGAATTGTAGTTTTGCAACATCTGGAGGGCCACAGTTTGGGGACCACTGACCTATACTGCATTGCTGCGGTTTTATCGTGTACATGTGCTCACTGATTGCATATTTTATTGCATTAGGAACACCGCAGCAATTCAGGATAGGTGGTGATTAAAAAAAAAGATTTTATTCCATTCAAAAATTGTGCATATTTATTGATGGAATGAATTCACAATTTATATCCCCATCTTGACTGTATTGCACATAACACCATAACCTCCCCCCAATGGAATAAATGCGCTTTTTTTGCTCACCATCTATACTGGAGTGATCCGGTGTTACTCAATAAAACCACAGCACTACAATATAGATAGTGATCCAAAGTCCCAAATGAGTCCAAAATCAGAAATTTACCGTGCATACCATCCACACTCAATATATGATAATGAGCGTGCATAGCATGCAGGCTCAAAACATGATAATGAGAGTGCATAGCATGCATGCTCAATACCTGATATTGAGCATCCATAGCATGCACACTCAATACATAATAATAAACATGAATATTTTGAGCGTACATAGCCTGCATGTTCAATACATGATATTGAGCATGCATAGCATGCACAGTAAGTATATGATATTGAGCATGCATAACATACACACTCAATACATGATAATGAGCGTGCATAGCATGCAGGCTCAATACATTGTAATGAAAGTGTGTAGCATGTATGTGTAGCATACATTGAGCATCCATAGGATGCATACTCAATATATAATAATGAACGTTAATATATGAGTGTGCATAGCATGCATGCTCAATACATTATATTGAGCATGCATAGCATACACACTCAATACATGATAATGAACGTGAATATATGAGCGTGCATAGCATGCATGCTCAATACATGTTATTGAGCATGCATAGCATCCACAGTCAATACATGATATTGAGCATGCATAGCATGCACAATCAATACATGATATTGAGCGTGCATGGCATAAACACTCAATACATGATAATGAGCATGCATAGCATGCAGGCTCAATACATCGTAATGAAAGTGTGTAGCATGCATGCTCAATAAATGATATTTTGCATGCATAGCATGCACACTCAATACATAATTAACGTGAATATTTTGAGCGTGCATAGCCTGCATGTTCAATACATGAAATTGAGCATGCAAAGCATACACAATCAATACATGATAATGAGCATGCATAGCATACATTTTCAATAAATGATATTGAGCATGCATAGCATACACACTCAAAAATGATATTGAGCATGCATAGCATACAGGCTCAATACATCATAATGAGAGTGCATAGCATGGATGCTCAATATATAATAATGAACATGAATATATGAGCGTGCATAGCATGCACAGTCAATACATGATATTGAGCATGCATAGCATACACACTCAATACATGATAATGAATGTGAATATATGAGCGTGCATAGCATGCATGCTCAATACATGTTATTGAGCATGCATAGCATCCACAGTCAATACATGATATTGAGCGTGCATAGCATGCACAATCAATACATGATATTGAGCGTGCATGGCATAAACACTCAATACATGATAATGAGCATGCATAGCATGCAGGCTCAATACATCATAATGAAAGTGTGTAGCATGCATGTTCAATATATTACATTGAGCATCCATAGGATGCATACTCAATACATAATAATGAACGTTAATATATGAGTGTGCATAGCATGCATGCTCAATACATGATATTGAACATGTATATCCTACACACTCAATACATTATAATGAGCGTGCATAGCATGCAGGCTCAATACATCATAATGAGAGTGCATAGCATGCACACTCAATACATAATAATTAGCGTGCTTATCTGATCAATACCTGATGTTGAGCGTGCATAGCCTGCACAGTCAGTACATGATAATGAGCCTGCATAGCTGAGTGTGCATAACATGCACACTCAATACATGATAATGAGTTTGCTTAGCTGAGCGTGCATAGCATGCAGGCTCAAAATATGATATTGAGCAGCCCTAGCTTGCTGTCGCTATAAATACAATGTGCAGAGTATTATTAAACCTTGTATAATTGATTATTGTACTGAAAAAGGATGATAGCCACTAACATGTTATCTCAACAAGACCAAAACCAAGTAATGGAGAATTTTGCTTTAGGCTATTACATACTCTATTAATCTATTTACTAAAGGCAACTGGATATTCATATGCTGCAGAGGAGGAAAGGGATGAAGAATATAATCCTGAAGAATCTTCTGATGAGGTAATTAATATTCTTTATTATATATATATATATATATAATTTTTTTTTAATACTTATTATTATATTAATTCACTTTTTTTTTTTTTAAATAGGAAGATTATAGTATTCAACAGGAGACGGAAAGTGACAGTGAGGAGGAAACAGCTGCAACAATACATGAAATAACGCCGGTAAGCATATCAACAAGCTACACTTGAAGATCATTTGAACACTGTAATTGAACCCACACCAGGGTCTAACCTACACATTACTAACAGCGCCCTGATGTTTAGCTTTCTACCCCGTTTGACAAAAGATCTCCATAGACCACAATGCGCAAAATAAAAAAAATAAAATAAAATAATGTTTTAGATCTAGCCCATTCATTCCTATCCACCAAAAATAGACACTGGAGGCTGACTTCCAGTACCCTGCTGTTTAGCTTCCTACTTCATTTGACACAGGATCTCCATAGACCACAATGGGCCATTGAATTCAATGGGCAAAAAATCTCAATATTATAGATCTAGCCCATTCATTCCTATACACCAACAATAAACCCTGGAGGCTGACTTCATACTCAGCCTCCAATGGTATTTTGACTAAACAAACCTCAAATGTTTAATGGGTTAATTTGTTGGTGTATAGGAATGAATGGGC
Organism: Hyla sarda; assembly: GCF_029499605.1. Taxonomy (NCBI): domain Eukaryota; kingdom Metazoa; phylum Chordata; class Amphibia; order Anura; family Hylidae; genus Hyla; species Hyla sarda. The sequence goes on from NW_026609824.1 coordinate 122,809, forward strand.
TAGATCAGTGTTGTTCAAACAGTGGCCCTCCAGATGTCGCAAAACTACAACTCACTCACAGTCCAGGCATGCTGGGGGTTTTAGTTTTGCAACATCTGGAGGGCCACAGTTTGAAGACCACTTGGCTACATCTATCTTCTACAATCTTCACTATCACCAATCTCTTCTTTCTCCTGCCCTAATCTAGCAGCCAAACATTACCATGACACCCTAAAGTCTACCCTGGATCAAATGGCACCCTCTAAAACACGAATCTCCCGACACAGACGGCAGCAACCCTGGCACACGCTAACAACCCGCTTTCTCAGGCGATGCTCTAGGTGTGCTGAACGTCTCTGGAGGAAAACTAAGACTTCTTCAGACTATCTGCACTATAAATTCATGCTTAAATCCTATTACTCCGCTCTTCACCTTGCCAAACAAACATATTTTACCTCCCTCATCTCCTCTCTGTCTAACAACCCAAAACACCTTTTTGACACGTTCAACTCTTTCCTTCGGCCTAAAGTACAGACCCCAATCACTGATCTCTGTGCTGAAGACCTGGCCAAATACTTCAAAACTAAAATCGATGAAATTCGTGATGAAATCCTCTCCCAGTCCCCTAAAAGTTCTGATCCAATTCCCAGCCACGTCTCCTCTTCATTACAGGCTCAAAAACTGAGAGTGATGGAGGATGAGGTTTCCAAGCTCCTCTCCTCCGCCCGCCCCACTACCTGCTCTAGTGACCCCATGCCTTTACACCTCATCCAGTCTCTCTCTCCTGCTATCAGCTGTCACCTAACTAAAATCTTTAACCTCTCCCTCTCTTCTGGGGTCTTTCCCTCCTCCTTCAAACACTCTATCATAACCCCACTATTGAAAAAACCATCTCTGGACCCTTCCTGTGCAGCCAACTATCGACCCGTCTCAAATCTCCCCTTTATCTCCAAACTCCTGGAATGCTTGGTCTACTCCCGCCTTATCCGCTATCTCTCCGAGAACTCTCTCCTTGACCCCTTACAGTCTGGTTTCCGCTCCATTCACTCCATTCACAGAAACGGCCCTAACCAAAGTCACTGACGATCTTCTGATGGCCAAATCAAATGGCAATTTCTCTTTACTGATTCTCTTGGACCTGTCTGCGGCTTTTGACACTGTGAATCATCAACTCCTCCTCAGTAGTCTCCGCTCCATCGGTCTCAAGGACTCTGCTCTCGCCTGGTTTTCCTCCTATCTCTCTGGCCGCTTCTTTAGCGTCTCGTTTTCTGGCTCTACTTCTTCTCCTCTTCCCTCTGCTGTCGGGGTTCCCCAGGGATCGGTCCTAAGTCCTCTACTCTTTTCACTCTACACATCCCCCATTGGAAAAACAATCAGTGGATTTGGTTTCCAGTACCACCTCTACGCTGATGACATCCAACTTTATACCTCCTCCTCCAACATCACCCCTGCACTCCTACAGAATATCAGTGACTGTCTCTCTGCCGTCTCAGACATCATGTCCTCTTTATATCTGAAACTAAATCTTTCTAAAACAGAACTTCTTGTCTTTTCTCCATCAACTGATACTGTACCTAACCCTGACATTTCCATCTCGGTATGTGGTACTACCATAACTCCCGGGCAGAAGGCTTGCTGTCTTGGAGTTATACTTGACTCTGATCTGTCTTTCACTCCCCATATTCAGTCTCTTTCACGTTCTAAAAAATGAAAGAAGCAATCCAATTGGTTGCTATGGGCAACTGCACAACTCTTCCTCTACACTGGTTTTGATGAATCTCCCCCATAGAGTTCTGTGATTATACTCATATTAGTTTGAACTTTTGTGAACTAGGTCAATTGAATACAACACATTACCTCCTTTTTCAATTAACCTAGTTGCCCATTTATGGTATCCAATCAACCTAGTTTCCACGGTTCAAAGTATCAATTGACCTATATCTGTCAAACCTAATTAAAGAATAATCACACAACTTGAGCTGAACCCAGGAATTGAACCCACACCAGGGTCTCCCATACATATTACTACCAGTACCCTGCTGTTTAGTTTCCTACTTCATTTGACACAGGATCTCCATAGACCACAATGGGCCATTGAATTCAATGGGCAAAAAATCTCAATGTTATAGATCTAGCCCATTCATTCCTATACACCAACAATAGACCATGGAGGCTGACTTCATACTCAGCCTCCAATGGTATTCTGACTCACCAAAATGATAATGTTTAATGGGTTAATTTATTCCTAAATTTCTGTACTTTCCTTTTTTGTCTGTAGCTTGATGCATTGGACAAACATTTTAGCAGGAACTGGTGGGTTTGGATAAAACAGTCCCCCATAGGGCTACTGTAAGTGGTCCCCAAATTTTTTTGTGACACCCCTATGTCCATTTAATATATTGTTCAAGAGGATTACATTTTTTTATTGTATACAATTTTTTATCTTTTTGTATTCATTTTTAGAAACGAAAAGCTCTTCTGGAAAGACTAAGAAAAAAGGCAGAACTACATGGCGAGCTACATGAGCACTCTTTCCAAAACGACCCAGAGTGGCCAAGCATCAATGACATCCCAGGTGACATAGTTACATAGTTACATAGTTAGTACGGTCGAAAAAAGACATATGTCCATCAAGTTCAACCAGGGAATTAAGGGGTAGGGGTGTGGCGCGATATTGGGGAAGGGATGGGATTTTATATTTCTTCATAAGCATTAATGTTATTTTGTTCCAGGAATGTATCTAATCCTGTTTCAAAGCTCTTAATTGTTCCTGCTGTGACCAGTTCCTGAGGTAGACCATTCCATAAATTCACAGTCCTCACGGTAAAGAAGGCGTGTCGCCCCTTGAGACTAAACTTTTTCTTCTCCAGACGGAGGGAGTGCCCCCTCGTCCTTTGGGGGGTTTAACCTGGAACAGTTTTTCTCCATATTTTTTGTATGGGCCATTAATATACTTATATACGTTTATCATATCCCCCCTTAAACGTCTCTTCTCAAGACTAAACAATTGTAACTCCTTTAATCGCTCCTCATAGCTAAGATGATCCATGCCCCATATTAGTTTAGTCGCGCGTCTCTGCACCCTTTCCAACTCCGCAGTGTCCCTTTTATGGACAGGTGCCCAAAACTGAACAGCATATTCCAGGTGAGGCCGTACCAATGCTTTATAAAGGGGGAGTATTATGTCCCTGTCCCTTGAGTCCATGCCTCTTTTGATACATGACAATATCCTGCCGGCTTTGGAAGCAGCAGCCTGACATTTCATGCTATTCTGTAGTCTGTGATCTACAAGTACACCCAGATCCTTCTCTACCAGTGACTCTGCCAGTTTAATCCCCCCTAAGACATACGACGCATGCAGGTTATTAGTACCCAGATGCATAACTTTACATTTATCCACATTGAACCACATTGAACTATAATGATCCAAGAATTGGGAATACACATTGGTGCAAGTGCCAAAATTGCAAAATTATGCCAACAAGAAATGAGAGCATCTGCTGCCAGGAGGAGGATATTCTTAATCCCCACTTTGATAAAGGACTAACTTGTATTCTACAACACGAGGAGTTAGTCAACTTGAGATTTAAAGAAAAAAGTTCAGTGGATGGATAAGTGCCAAAGAATTGTAAAAAAATCGCAATAGGTAATAATATTGTATTGTATATTAATTTTTATATCTTTTTTAGAAACATTTTTTTTTTATGTTTTTAAATATTACTCTCTTTTTTTAACCTTTTCATAAAACTTGAAAAATTAAAAATGTGCATATCAGCATTTCTCTGTGTTTACATGAACATAATTGCAGTTGCTATTACAATTCATTTTATTTTTTATTTATTTTTTTGTGTGCAAATAATTTACCAATCTCAAAGGACATTTACACAAACTTTAGCGTATACGGCTGGGGGAGATAAAACCGGGGGATCACGTATCCCTGCCATATGCAACCGTATGTTAATTCCTTTCTATGAGCCAACTGAAGTGAAATGCCGATTATGGTTGGCTCATTTTTGCCCTGTATGCGCTTTTTCCACAGACCTAAAGCCATAGTCGACCATGGTTTTACTTCACCTTTTTAGGTACGGTTGAAAGTGCATACGGGACAAAAATGAGCCAACCTCACTGAGGATCACTCCGGTCGGCTCATTGAAATGATTTACCATACGGCAGGGATACGGTAGCACATGGTTTTAGCTCCACCACAGCCTTATGAACTCATGTCAGTGTAACAACATGATGTAGGTCTTTATAAGTCTTCGCCCAGGTTTGTGAAATTTGAATCTAAATCCACATATCTGTAAATTATTCATAATTTTTAAACTATTTTAATCTTATTTTATTTGTAGGGTTATTCGCAAGTCCGCATATAGATCCTACTCTTGTTTTGCCCATGGAATCCTTGGGCCTAAACGACGAAAGCCAATACCATCATGTGTCGTCAATTTTATTAGGTCTGAATTTCCAGATCCTGACGGGCAATATATTGGATTCCACTGGCCTGATGAATACCCAGCAAGTGACATGGCTGCTGATGTTTGATTCACTATGACACTTACTTTCTGCACTTTTCATGTTACTACAGTTTTACATTGCACTTTTATTGTTTACAATTTTTTTATGTTTATTTATCTTGTTATTTATATTATATTAATTAGTTATTTAAATTTTTATGGTGGTTATTTTATTTTGTCTATTTTAATCTGTCTACACCAGTCATTTCCCAAACGTGGTCCCTCGGCACACTGCTATTCCATTTGACACTTCCCATTGTTGGAGTTTATTTTTCCGTTGATTTTTTTATTTTTTTATTTCCAGCCCTGGCATGCTCGCTGATGACTGACGGCACAGGGTGGAAGGGAAGCCTGCGTGCGAACTGCGCACAGTGTCCCCCTCCCCCTTGCGGCCCAGTGAGGCAAAAATGGAGCCATGGTGAAGAAGATGTAATACCTGCGGTGCCACCGTCACTGCGGTGTCACCCAGGTCCACCCTCTACCCACCCCAACTGTCAACCCCCCCCCCCCCCGTCCACACCCGTGTCACCATGTTCATCCTCCTGTCCTCACTGTCACACATGTTCCCCCTCCCCGTCAATCATGTCTACCCCCTATTCACATCTGTCACCCATGTACACTCCTCTACACCCCTGTTACCCAATTACACCCCTCTGTTACCCATGTACACTCCTCTACACCCCTCTATAAACCATGTACACTCCTCTACACCCCTCTATAAACCATGTACACTCCTCTACACCCCTCTATAAACCATATACACTCCTCTACACCCCTCTGTCACCCATGTACACCCCTCTGTTACCCATGTACACTCATCTACACCCCTCTGTTGCCCACGTAAAATAATTGCGGATCCTAATGTGTTTGTTTTGCATGTTTAACAGTGAAGAATTGTGTGTGGAATAAATAGTCAAGATGGCAACAATTCAAAGTAGAGAAGATATTATTTGTCAGTTGCTATATAAAGCAGAAATTTAAAATACATACCAACTGAAAAATAGATAATCCATACTCCTTGTATCTCGGCCAGCTGCAGCACCTGGCGTATGAGATAACCCCCGGTTTTCTATAAAATTTTACCTTGTTTAAAGGTAGTCTTATATGGCATATAAAAAAAATATTAGTTCCTTAGAAACTGAATATTTTTGATTTATGTTTTTTTTTAAACAATTGATGATTAAAATTTATTTTCTGTAATGAAAACATTTCACAAAAACAAGTAGTAATAATATTTTTTAATAAACAACACTATAATAATAAACCATTAATAAAAAAAAGTATTTTTTACTCATGAAAATATACATGAATATGCATGTTAAACAATATAGCACATAAACAAGTATATAGCACATAACAAACAAGTATGGAACGGTCTACCTCAGGAACTGGTCACAGCAGGAACAATTAACAGCTTTAAAACAGGATTAGATACATTCCTGGAACAAAATAAGATTAATGCTTATGAAGAAATATAAAATCTCATCCCTTCCCCAATATCGCGCCACACCCCTACCCCTTAATTCCCTGGTTGAACTTGATGGACATATGTCTTTTTTCGACCGTACTAACTATGTAACTATGTAACTATGTAAGTAAAAAATTAAAATCTTGAGTGGTGTTTTTCAACCATTGATTGTTTGTCTGGTTTTTCAATTGGTGCTATATTAGAAGCCATTGTTGACCGGCGAGAGGTCCAGTCTATGGAAATGTTTCCATCGGCAAGTTCCATTACATCCTGCATGATTTTCGAGACGAATTCCTGAGTGGTTGGCTCATACACTGATCGTACAAACCACTCTTTCCGGGCTTTTGAATAGGCAAGATTGTACCTCGGTGTGCCTAAAGGTCCGCTAGTTTCAGTCTCTCTTGTAACAACTGCTTGCACTCTATTCACATTATAATTATGGTCAAGAGCAGCAAGCTGTGTTCGAGCATACACCCCGTCTGTACTAAAATGAAGTCTTTTAGGCCTGTATTTTGTTAGTGAACTATGAAACACTTCCAGATCTCCAGTGTGACAAAAGTTGCTAAGATGTCTAAGGTCTTTTTGTAGTCTTGTATCCATGACAATTTTTCCAAGTTCAACATAACAGGCACTTTGTATTTTTAACCATTTTCGGGTGGACTGAATGTCCTCAGGGAGATGGTCATGATGACAAGATGATTCCTGACCATTATCATCCTACCAAAAATGAACGTTGGTGACATGGTACAAGACAGAGTTCCATCTGTTTACAAGTTCATCTGGATTGCATTCACAAGTATTAGAACTCCACCATAAATGATTTTTAATTGGTCCTATCCATTCTGCTAAATCTTGGCAGTTTTTTTTTGCTGACGGCAAGTAGCTTTTTTCCAATAGATTTAGCTAAGTGCCAGACATCAAACTGGTGACCAATTGTTTTATATTCCTCACGCAGCATTTTTTTGATGGATACGTGCCGGTCAGTGCAAATGATGTCTATGTCCACTTTATTTTGCAGTAGAAATTCCATGGCATTCTTGCACGCTATTTTTTCAAGGGCAACAGAGGATAAACCAATACCGATTTGTTGAATGTTGTTAGTTTCTACATCCATCAATGTGTATATACAATATTTTGCACTGTGCCCGGGTGAATCACATTGTCCATCTCCAGCAACACATACTGCATGTTGTGATATTTTTTCCATTTCTAATTTTTGATTAATTGTCCAAGAGTTTTCAATTGCAGGAAATATATATATTTTTGGGATACGGTAGTAAGTAGCCTGGCTAATTCCCAAAATATTTAATATTTTTAGGAACTGTTGGATTTTGATGTAAGTGTTTCCACTAGTAATGATAGCAGTAGCTAACTGTAAATTTCCAATTGGTTTCTTTCCCAATCGGGGCTGGCTCTGCCATATGCGTTTTAAATGTTTGGCCTCACATTCAGCAAAGACTGAAATATATGATCCCTTTGTTTTTTTATACACTCTTAGTATTTTTTTGTTGCAGGGTGGATTAGAGGTACAAGGCATCTTGTGTAGTAATGTGTCCAAATAGCTTTCATAAACTATGAATTTTCTTTCTTCATGATGTGGTACATTTACATTTACAAATTTTTCACTTTGCACATGCTGACTGTCCTCTTCTTCGTAGTCTTCATCATCTGAATGAACTGAGTCTCCCTCATCATCACTTGAACTACTTTCATTTGTTGAGACTGGAGTTGTGATTGTTGATAAACTTTTATCTACTTCTAAAACAGATATAGGGGCATGCAGAGTAGATTCCTCCACAATAACAGTGACTTCAGGGTCTTCAATAGGTTGTATAGGTGAAATTGTCAATTCGGATAAAAGCGTGGCAGGTAGTAGTTCGTGTCTAGCTCTACAACTTTCTTGAAACTCAGGTACACTGTTAAGAGTTGCTGATCCAGTTGGTCCTATATTTTTTTTCGGAGTCGAAAATATTACACTGGCACCTTGCAATGGCTCCGAAGGCAGGTTTCCAAATACCAAGCTTTGTCTTGATTTTTTTTTCTCAAGTTTTTTTTTTAACCAGTCTTCTGCATTGTATTTTTATAGAGAAAGTTGTAGGTTTTACTTGTATACACTGATTTCCGGTTCCCCAATTCCTGTCAAATATAGTTGCTGCTTCCTTTTTCGTTATCTCTGAGGCTTGTGGCTCCGTTTCAGTTGGGTTAACATGAGGTACAATATTTCGGCAGGTTGGGCACATTTCCCCTGGCTTTAAACCATTGGTTGAAGCTACGTCTTCATCCAATCTTTTCCTCTTTTGAGGATTCAGGATTTCAGCCTCAACTGCCTCGGCAGCTTGAACTTGTATATCCTGTGTAGGGAAAATACTAGGAACGGCAAAGGGGGTGAGCCTCTGTTTTCCCGTATTTGGATTAAAGGTATAGTCAGTAGTTTTAAAATGGGCTGAGCAGAGCCGATAATTGTTCGTTTTAGAGAGATGAATGTGGTCAACCAGTTCATCAATTTTGGGAAACTCTTGATCTGTAGCCAATAGCCATGCCATGATACGATCCCTCTCTCTTGGGAAGGAATGCATGATGATATTATGGTCGCCTTTTACGCTCCTTGACTTGCAACCGTTGACAATGCAGCCCGGCATTTTCTAAAGAAGAAAATGGAATAATGGATTTTAAAATAAATACTAAATATGTCTATATAAAAATATTAAAATTACATTATGTTTCTATTTTCTAGGAGAACATTTGAAAAATAATATTTATTGAAAAAGCACCATTCAAATAATAAATACAAGATTAATATGTTAGTTCACTAGTACAGTAATGTAACTCCTTCCAAAATTTTACAAAGCTTTCTAAATAATTGTCATTTTTTTACTTGGCCTGTACTTATTACTGTTTATCCAAAATATGGTTACTCCGGTTGTTGCAAAACTTCATTGGCTGTCATGTATGTGTACCCTCTGTATGTCTGAGATTGCTGGGAGTTTTACTTTTGCAACAGCTTGTGGCACACTGATTGTGAAACACTGCTTTAGTGTGTCCTGTTTTAACTCAAATATTTTTACAAGATGAACACAAATCTTTTCAAATTATTATCGTTTGAGTTGAATCATGGCTTGTGTTTCTTTTGAGCCTTTGTGATAGTGCGGGAGCATTACATTATTGAACTGAGGCATAAGATAGTATCCACTATAATCTAAGAATGGTGCAGAATCACGTGGAATAAAATAGTGTCCATTAGTGGAAGATGTTCCCTATTGTGCATAGAGGCTAAAAAAATCTTTATAAATTATAGAGTAGTGTCATGTACTAAATGAAGATTGTAATTAACTATAAAACCCTTAAATACAGTAGAATATCTGAGAGCCTTTTAGTAATCTACTAAAACCACCCCCCCATATGATTTTAACCACTGTGCCATATTATTTCACCTTGATCCGCCACTATGTCTACTACTAATTTTCACCCTACTATTTCATTGCCCCTTTATTACCTCTGTGTGGCATGAAGAGGAAATACATTTATGTATCTAAAGGTTGTTGGGTTGCCCAAAGCAAACAATCATATAGCTTTTTTGATGAAAGAAGCGATCTGAACGGTTGCCATGGGACACTCTTCAGCTTCACATCAGGACAAGTTGTTCTAAAATCACCCACACTATATTTATGTATTACATAACTTTATGTAAAATTTTTATGCAAACCTGAAAAGCGGCTCTGATAAGTAGTAGACAATAAAGCAAAAGAAAAGAGCTGTTGATGAGTCTTCTGAAAAAAATCAAAAAAGGATAATGTCACATTGACACACAGAACTAAACATCATTTTATTACTTAGATTTTTGATCTATGTTGCACAGCTTTTAAAAAATTTAACACATAGACACCATAGGTGAACTAAGCCTAAATAGACAAAATTTATAACACAACAAATGACAACTTATCACAAGTTAACCCTACTAATCGCTTTTGAAAATGGGGATGTGGCTTCCATAAATGTGTGTAGCCTAGGACTGCACACACCAATACCAAAATATTATACACATAGTAGTACACGCAATTACGAAGCCATTACCGTCTCACTTGAGAACTGAGAGCACGCTCCACTGATCACAACATCACCGCTGTCCAGCCAAATCGTGGCATTGGTCCCTGAACCTAGTCCAATAACACCACCATCTGCATTTTCCAGCAAGAGGCACATACTGGCAAACCTTCATTCCGCTTGAAACTTGGTTAATATTGTAACAGCACTGCAAGGGTAAAAGAGTTCCACAGCGGAGGACTCAAGTAAAGCAGTGCGCCCCTGAATGACTCAGTACTCACCCCCACCCCACTAAATATCACTCATACAGCAGGGCTGTGACGACAGGGTATATTGGGCAGAAAATAGAGGGACTCCAGCACAGCTACTAAACTCATTTTTACGTTTTATTTCGACTACATTGGCACAGTGACGTCCGTGCCAGCTACATGTAATGCTAAGACATTGATTATAACAAAAAAAAATTTTTATGTACATTTAGTTTATATTACATAATACAATTATGTATGTATTATTAAATGCCAACCTGTATAGCTGTTCTGTAGAGTAGTCAACAATAAACACAAATAAGATAGCTGTAGATGAGTCTTCTGAAAAATGAAAAGGAAAATGTCACATTGACATACAGACCAATACATTATTTTCCTAATTATGGTTTTGATCTATGTATCACAACTTGTTCCAAATTGAATGCATAGACACCTTATGGTGAACATTAGAGATGAGCGAACTTACAGTAAATTCGATTCGTCACAAACTTCTCGGCTCGGCAGTTGATGACTTTTCCTGCGTAAATTAGTTCAGCCTTCAGGTGCTCCGGTGGGCTGGAAAAGGTGGATACAGTCCTAGGAAAGAGTCTCCTAGGACTGTATCCACCTTTTCCAGACCACTGGAGCACCTGAAAGCTGAACTAATTTATTGAGGAAAAGTCATCAACTGCCGAGCCGAGAAGTTTGTGACGAATCAAATTTACTGTAAGTTCGCTCATCTCTAATGTTCACCATAAGGTGTCTATGCATTCAATTTGGAACAAGTTGTGATACATAGATCAAAACCATAATTAGGAAAATGATGTATTGGTCTGTATGTCAATGTGACATTTTCCTTTTCATTTTTCAGAAGACTCATCTACAGCTATCTTATTTGTGTTTATTGTTGACTACTCTACAGAACAGCTATACAGTTTCGTGACGAATCGAATTTACTGTAAGTTCGCTCATCTCTAGTGAACATAGGTTAAAGCATAAATATTGACACAATTGACGCCACAACAGATGACCACTTATCATAAGTAGTATAGCATCTGGTGTCCATTTTTTCAAGACAGTGGACAGGGCAACGCATAAAGATGTGTTACCCTGTCAGGTGCCCTCTCAGATGTCCAACCATCCTGCCTCAAAATTGATGTCCTACAAAGTTTCCCTCTGGCGTGATTTGCGGGTAAAATCATGCAAGAACTGATACCAATCTTTTCTTTTTGACAGTTCACATTCATCAAGAATCTAAATTTAATGCCAGATGGGTGGACATGATGGAGGGCTTATGACAGGGTAACACAACTTTCTGCTTTCACCTGTCCGTTGGCAAGAAACAATGGACGCATGAGTCAATACAATTTATGCCAAGTTTTCATAAGTTATTCAATCAGTTGTGTCAATATTTAGGGTGAGACCACCTATGCAGGATACCTGATATATGTGAACCACACCATATAGCGCCACCTCTACCCTGTTAATATATATTTTGAATACTATGTTACACAATTAAATTATTATGTTTTATTTTCAAGTTCATTAATTGTGAGGAATACAATTTTGCATTCTGTTGCCTATGTAGCTGGCTCTCCTTTATTTTGGTATAAAAACAATAAAATGGAGGGGAGTGCTTATTTCTCTAAAATTTTATAATTTTTTCTTTTATTAATTTATATTATACGGTTTAGTAGTGGAACCAATCGTATAGATGTAGTCCATTACAAACGCAGGGATTAGCGTTTGTGCCAAAAAATAAATAACCAGGAAGCGGTAACCTCCAATTATTACCAAGTTCACAACCTAAAACGAGGTACCGGGAAGAGCCGGTACCAACAGGCTGGTGTTTTTTAGTCTGGGGAGGGCCAGTAACAATGGTCCTCGTCCACTGTGGTAATGTCAGGCTCTTGCTGTTTGTTTGCTATCTGGCAGAGACTGAAAAAATGGTGACACACACGTTGTTTGTCAAAAATAATTACCAAGATGGGGAAAAAAAAAAAACGTGTGCAGTTCACCATATTTTCATTCTCAGCCAGATACCAACCAAACAGCAACAGCCTGACGTTACCAGGGTGAGTGAGGACCATTGTTACTGGCCCTCCGCAGCCTAAATAATGCCAGCCTGTTACCACCTAGGCCCAGTAGCGCCATTTTTGATTCTCCGGCCCTGTTGGTACCGGCTCTTCCTAGCACCCCTGTGGCGGTGGGTACCAGGGTAATAATGGGGGGGGGGGATAGCACTAGCTGGTTTTGGCGCTAAAGCTAAGCCCTGACTTAGTAATGGATTCTGTCTACAAGACAGTTTCCACTACTAAGCCTTATAATGTAAATTTATTACACAAAAATAAAAAATTACAACACGTTTTATAAAAATTTTATTGAAAGAAACACTACCACACAAGCTGTCAAAATATTTTTTTGAATTTACATCAGAGTTGTAGCCCTTCACACGTATCTGAAATAAAAACTAAAAAAAAAGTTACTACATGCATGGCACTCACCCCTGTGGAGAACGTTTTTTAAATGTGGATGCTCCAACTTTTGATAAAAAACAACCCCCATTTCCTGTGTGGGAATGATGGGAGTTGTAATTTAAAAAACATGTTGAGCCTAAAGATTTGCGACAGCAGAAGGCAACCCTTATCATGGGAGTTGTTGTTTAGAAACAGTTATTCATGTGTCTACTAAAATTACTGATGATGAATATAATGAAGTATATGTTTATTGGTCTCAAGAATGTTTTTATCATGTCAGTAAGCAATACATACACACACACATATATATCTCTATGGATATATATATATATATATATATATATATATGGGTATATATATATGGGTGTGTATGTGTTAGCACACTTTTTAAGGATAGTTACTGGTCATATTTTATCCGTTTTAATACAGGTTTTTTTTATGAGGAGGAATGGGTGGTTTAAAACTGTTTTAAGCTGTCCTTATGCTTTTAATCTTCCCCAACAATACAAGATTTTAGAGAAAATTTTCAACCTGTACAACTTTAACGGAAAAAGTATGAATGAAATAACTAATAGCAAAAAACTGTTAAAATATATTAAAGAAAGTGGTTTTATTGCCCCTGTGAATAATTTTAATGGAGAGAAATGCAGGAAAATATGGAAGATGGCAAATATGATTTATCTTTTTAATTCACAGAAAGATCTGGCCTGCAGCTGCATACACGAGTGTCTTCCATGCCGGGGATTTCAAGCACCGAAAAAGAATGGCCAACACTGCAGTATGCCCGAGGGAGGGCTGCCAGGAACCCGAGACCGGACTTGTTTTTATGCAAAAAGGATATGGACTAAAATACTCCCTCTGGTGAAGAAGATAACAGAAATAAAGGACTTAAACTCTGCAGCTGTTTTTTATGGATGTCTGGAATGCCCAATACGGACTCAAGAGATAATGGCATGGAAGATCATAAACTATGTTAAAGCAGCTCTATGGAATGCCAGAAACATTTTACTTTTTAAACATGAGATTTTATCTGTGAATGATGTTTTAGCTCTTTGTTTTAGTGATATGTACCAGTACTTTTTATTAGACAAGAAATATTATCCTTTATTAGCTAGAAAATGGTATTTTAATGAATGGAACGCCCTTTTGTAAAGCCACCAAGTGCCCATTTTAAGTGTATTATAATTGTATTAATGCGAACTTTTATTGTTATATGTGATTTTATTATCAAAATTTGTTTTTATTGAAAAAACTATATTTAAAAATCGTAATGCACTTTGTAAAATTTTATGAATTCTAAATAAAAAGATACCCCTCAGGGGTAGCCAAGTTAAAAAAAAAAATCTGTTCTTATCTGATACGTCCCCTATCTGGGGACCATATATTAAATGGATGTTTGAGAATGGGGGCCGATTTCGAAGCTTGCTTCCGTCGCCCTATGCATTGACCCGATATGGCAGTATCTTCGGGTACAGTGCACCACCCCCTTACAGGGTTAAAAAGAAAGATTCCTACTTTCATTGCTACCTGCTTGCTGGCTAGCCAGCTAGCCAGCCCTGTGGGCCTTGCTGCTGCTGCAGCCGAAAAACAAAAGGTGGTGCTGCTGCTGCTTGTGTCTGGCCGCTGTTGGAGCGTCCAGGCACAGGACTTCTGCTGCTGGTGACTAAATGGCCTCCTTAATTGGATCATCTGAGCAGCCAGCACACCTGTGCAGGTAGGGCATGACATGATAGGTAGCTGCCTTATAGCGGGTGGGTGCTGAATGTTCCTAATTGACATAACATGGGGGGTCTCCTGGCTGTTCACACAGGTGTGTCATTGCTGTACATTGACCATGCATTGCTTCTGTGGTATTGCAAAGGCAAAGACAAATGCTTCCAGCCATCCATTGCACTAATGGATTGGTCATCAGCTGGCTGTCTATGTCCCGCATCAATATAGACCAAAGTACAGAGGGTTAGGCTATGCTATTGTGCACCTACCTAATGCATCAGAAGGTGCGAGGCCCTTGCTAAATTCTGTGCACAGACTTTGAGATCTATGCTTTAGACTGTATCTAAACCTGCTCCAACATGGACTGACATTCTGGCCTACTTTCAGCCGATGCGACTTGTCTGTCGCTGAACAGTCGCTTTTTATGTATTCAGCACCTATGTATAATGTTGTAAAAATGCTCTAGAAGCTAAAGTCGCAGAAATGTCACACATATTTGGCCTGCAACTTTCTGTGCGACAAATTCAGACAGGAAAAATCAGTACAAATCCTTAGAAAATTATCCCCCAGTGTCTCCATCTGCTGGTGGTATTGAATAAGCATTGCTGCACTGATAGGGTATGCATTAGACGAAAAAAAAGAAGAAAAAGAAGAATAATACGCCGAGAAAAGAGGCGAAAAGGAGAAAAACGTGAAAAAACGTGAAAAAAAAGTAAGGAGAAGGGAAAAAAAGGTGGAATTGGGTTTAAAAGTGATTTCGGCGGAGAAATATATATATATATATATATATATATATATATACGCGCACACACACATATATATATATAAACGTATTCTCCGTTGAGATATTGCAGCCGCTGCTGTGTCCAGGCCCAGGAGCTTTAGCACTGTGCTGTGATGTCACTCAATACCACTGACATCACTAGGTGTAAACAACATCTCACCTTAGCTGTGTATGTGACTATGGAGCTGGTTGGTGATGTCGTCTATTATGGCCTTCATAGAAGCAACAGGAGATTGTTGCATCCATCTAGAACCCTTAGAACTACAGTGCTAAGATGTCACTCACTTCCACAGGCCTTGCAGAGTGTAAACAACAACAACCCAGCTTTGTTGTGTATGTAACCATAGGGATTGTGATGTCGCCTAGAACCTTCACAGCAGCGACAGCTTTATGAGGAGCATCAGCACTGCTCTGCCTGAGCAGAACCATCACCGCCATAGGTTGTCAAATAACCCGGATTTAACCCACACAAGTAAGTCCAATAGGGTGCAGGCATGTCCTCTATGCTTACAGCTTCCCGTGGGTGTTGGTTTGATACCGTTTGGGGACAGCCAAGGAGGCATCTGCAGGCAACAAAGGTAGGTGTGTGCTTGTGTGTGTGTTTCCTATGCAGATCCTAAGCCCAGTGTCACATGCAAGTAGGAGGAGTAAGAAGGGTTCCTGGCAAATCCGGGTTATGGATTGCATTTAAAAAGGCCCCGTGGGAGTGCAATGGGCCCCTGTCTTGCTGCTTAGCAATAATGGTATGGGTTTAGGTTCTGCTGTGTATACTGGTGGTTGACTGCCCCCCAGCCCAGAGTGTGCATGGGAAATTGTCTGGCAGCCTCCCTTCCAGCAAGCAGTGATAGTGCCCATGAAGGGGACCTTGTTGGGCCCGCCCCTTTCACGGTTATCGCTTCTCGGCCTTTTGGCTAAGATCAAGAGGTGCGAGGTGGATTGCAGGAGCTATCCCTTGCGGGGGCTACTGTGAATTGTGCGATAATGGCTTTCCAGAGCCGAATTAATTACCTGAAAGATGGAGAGACCAGGATAAAGAATGGATTTCGTGTGGATATCCTTGAAAGTGCATTGGACAAGTTCAGCTTGGAACATCTTGTGAAGAACATCTTCCTAAAGACCTTGCTGGTGAAAAAGCAGGATATTCTATGTCTGCAGCAGCATGGGAGAGCTTCATATGTCCTTGTGCTTGAATCTCACAGCGCCTGTCAGAATCTGCACTACCAATTAAAGTCCAAGCTGAATTCACCTGAGCTGGATGGACTTACCTTCACTGTGTTATACACTGCAGGAGAGACAAACCTGGTGGTGTTCATGTACAATCCGTATGTGAATCTGGCTGACATTGGGCGCTTTCTCCAGAGATATTGCTCTGAGGTGAAAGGAGGAGAGAAAATCTTCAATACAGAGGATCTCTGGACTGGTAAATACAAGTTCCGTGTGAAGTTTAGAGCTGATCCTGATGGAATTGAGGGCATGCAACATCCGCCCTCCAGCTTTACAATTGGCAGAGACAGAGGCTACCTGTTTTATAACAACATGCCGGAATTTTGCAGAAAATGCAGGAGCTTTGGCCACAGACAGGATGCTTGCACTTCACCATCTGTGCAGTTCTGTGGTCATTGCGGCAAAGCTGGACATACCTCAGGAGGTTGCATGGAGGAGGTGGTGTGCAATCTCTGCGGGCAACGTGGACATGTGTTCAAAGACTGTCTGTACAGGTCCAGAACTTGGGCGGAGGTCGCTGCATCATCTTGTGACCAGGCTGCTGCTGCTGCTGCTGCTATTGCTGCCACACCCGAGGCTGGATCCAAACCTGTGGACACTATTCAGACTGTGGATCCTGTTGCTGTTGCTGTTGGGTCTGTTCAGACTGCAGTCTCTGCAGTTAAAAAGAAAGAGACTGTAAAACCTGCTGCTGTAAAGCCAGATGTTATCCAGCGGAAAGTTGGTGGCAGTGAACCCCGTGCTGTCCCTGCTGTCACCATGGGGGCGGTGGAGTCGGTGGTCGCTGTCACTGAGTCGGACTTTGCCGAGTCAGATATGGAGCAGGGATCATCTGTGGCTACACTTGCAAGAGACTGGTCAGAGGAGATGGAGGTTGAAGACGTGAAAAAAAAGAGAAAGAAAGATCCTGTTGTCTCAGATGTGAACAGTGGCCAAACAAAACGGTTACTGGTTGCACCATCTCAAGTTATCCAGGAATTTACATCTCCTGAGTCTGAGGCAGCAACTCCTGAAAAGGGTTAAATGGCTACCATCAGCATTGCCTCGCTTAATGCGAGAGGAATAAAGAGTCCTGCAAGGAGGGCTGCTTTTTTTGCATATTTGTCAACTTTGAATGCAAGAATTTTTCTAATTCAAGAATGTGGAATTGATCATCACATGAATTATGAATACCTGAGAACTGACTGGATATATGGCCCATCTATCTGGTCAGGTGACAACTCAAATAAGAACTCTGGAGTTGGAATACTTTTTAAGGGCCAGGACTTTAACATCATGTCCTTTGTGGAAATTGTGCCTGGGAGGGCATTGCTTGTGAATGTACAATATAATGGAGTGGAGTTGAGGATTATTAACATCTATGCCTCCCCTGTTAAAGAAGAAAGATCCTCCCTCCTAGAGATTGTGCAGTTGTATTTGCATGGAGCTTCCTCTCTTGTCTTGGGAGGAGATTTTAACTGTGTGTTGCCTGATGAGAGGAGAGTCTCTGGGTCTGTGAGAAAAGACAAGACTGAAGTGCAGCTGAAGAATCTAATTCAGGACAACAGATTGCAAGATGCCTGGAGAAGTCAAAACCCATCTGACCCTGGTTACACCTGGGAAAGTAACATCTATAAATCCAGAATTGACTTTGTCCTTATTTCTGAAAATATAAAAATTAAAAATGCTAAACTCACAGATAATGTCTTGTCTGACCACAAACTTCTCTCTGTGGAAATTTACTTACCTGATGTCATCAAAGGGAAAGGTGTTTGGAGACTGAACTCACAGCTCCTAGAAGATGAAGTCATAAAGAGAGACTTTGTTATTTATTATAAAAAACTAAAAAATCTCCAACAGCGGTTTGCATCAATGCTGGACTGGTGGGAGCATGCAAAGGCCAAAATAAAAGAATTTTTTATGTGTGCTGGTGTGAACAAAGCCAAGGAGAAGCAAAGGTGGTTTAAAAGGCTAAACACAAAACTGCAAACCTGTTACCAGCTGAGGAGCATTGGTGTGAATATGGATGAAACAATTGTAAAGGTGAAAGAGGAGATAAAGAAAGCTGTGGAAGGAAAAGGTAAAGAAATAATTTATAATGCAAAAGTGGAACATATGGAAAAAAAATTGACTTGCTCACGCTTCTTTTTAAAGAAACTTGTTGAAAAGAAAGAATTAATAAAAAATCTTGATGGTGAGACTACTAAAGATGGACTTTTAAATAAAGCACACAGTTTTTATCATGATCTTTTTAGTGAAAAACACATTGACTCTGACTTTTTACCCGAAGTAATGGACTCTGTGCAATATTGTCTGAGTGATCAGGACAAAGATGTTTTGTGCAATAGTGTGAATATGGCTGAAGTGGAAAGTGCAATAAAGAGTTTTTTAAAAGGGAAAACTCCTGGATCTGATGGATTACAAATAGAATTTTACCTGTCTTTTTGGGAAATTTTAAAGTCTGATTTTTATGCTGTTCTTAAAGAGGTTTTTAACTGTGAGAAGCTGCCTGAGTCCTGGAGGAGTGGTGTGGTGACTTTGTTGTACAAGAAAGGAGACAAGACAAAGCTAGAAAATTGGAGACCAATCACTCTACTCAATGTGGACTATAACATTTTTGCAAAAATCTTGGTCAACCGCATGAAGCTAGTGATTGAGACGGTGATCCACCCTGACCAAGTATGTGGTGTTCCAGGGCGTGCAGTGTGGGAGCATCTCAATGTCATTAGAGATGCCATCTGGTACCAGCAGGAGCGCCAACAGAAGCTTGCAGTGTTATCTCTTGATTTTATGAAAGCATATGACAGAGTTTCCCACCAGCATTTATGGACTGTTTTTTAAAAAAAGATGGGTTTTCCAGAGAGTTTTATCAAGCATGTTGCACTTTTATACAATGACTGCTTTAGCAAAATTTTAGTCAATGGGTTTTTATCTGAAGATGTTTTACTGAGTCCGGTGTTAAGCAAGGATGCCCTTTGTCACCGCTGCTATTTATATGTGCAATAGAACCCCTACTGGCTATGCTGAGAAAGGACAAGGTGATCAGAGGGGTCCCCATACCAGGGGGTAATGGACAGTTTACGAAAACCCTTGCATATATGGATGATGTGACCATTTTATGTGGCTCAGAAGTATCTGTCAGAAGAGCCTTGATGAAGACTGAATTTTTTTGCCAAGCGTCTGCTTTTAAACTAAATATTGCTAAATGTGAATGTTTGGGGATTGGGAAGTGGTCAAATACAGACATCCCCCAACTAAAGATCCAGAGTGAGAAAATAAAGGTTTTAGGAGTGGTTTTTAATGCAAAAAATGATGGAGAGGAGAGTTGGAACATTATTAAAGAAAAGGTACAGAAAAAAATTTACTTTTGGAAGCTTAGGAAACTATCAATTGAAGGGAAGCTTTTAATTATACGTTCCTTGCTTTTACCTGTTTTATTGTACCTTAACACAGTGTTTCCTCCATCAGAGACTGTTCTTAAAAACCTGCAAAAACAATTTTTTCATTTTATCTGGAGTTCAAGGATGGAAAAACTCAAGAGAGACATTATGTACAAGCTGCACAAAAATGGAGGTAAAAACGTTCCTAATCTTAAAAAAATTTTATACCTGAAGTTTTTTAGCATGTGTTTTAAGACTGTTTTATCCTCTAAACAATGGACATTTTATCTAAAGTATGCTGCTGGTGATATATTTAGAAAAAGAAAATGGATTCACCTACCTCAGACATCCCCTGTTTTAATCATACCTCCAAAGCACTATATGGTTTTAGAGAAAGTGATTCGTCTGTATAACTTGAAAGACATGGACATTGAGATTCTAAAGCATCCCAAAAGAATAGAGATGGAGCTCAGGAGATCGGAGCAAACCTCTGGGATTTTAAACTTCTCTAAAACAAAATGTGACAGAGTGTGGAGGATGGTTAATGCACCGTATCTGGAGAATTACAATAAAGATCTTGCATGGTCAATAGCACATGAGTGTGTACCTACCAGACACTTTCAGCACAGACGGGGATTGTGCAATACTTCAAGATGTCCAAGAGGAAGCTGTGGAGGAGAAGAGACAGTCTTACATGTGTTTTGGAACTGTTTTTATGCTCAAGAGGTGTGGAAAAGTGTGGCGAGTCTTTTAATGTTTCTTAACGGTCTAAAGACTTTTAATCATGAAGTTGTTTTATTCGGGAATTTTACGAGTCAAAATAAAGATACAGAGAGAGTGATATGGACTGTTGTGAATACCGTCAAGAATGCCTTATGGAAGTCTCGCAATATTTTGGTTTTCCAGAAAGACTTGATTAGTGAAAGTGACTGTTTTAAACTTGCACTGAGTGATCTTTTTGTCTACTATTTATTGGACAAAAAGAGACTGGGGGCCCAGAAAGCTAATTCACTTTGGCACTTTAGTCTTTGGAATGCAATAATGTGATATGTAATATGATGCATTTTGAATAGTAGTGAAAGTTTACTTGTATGTATTTTTTGTTTTTGCACTTTACTAATAAAAACGTAAAAAAAAAAAAATCTGTTCTTATCAGTTTAATATCTGATACGTCCCCTATCTGGGGACCATATATTAAATGGATTTTTGAGAACGGGGGCCGATTTCGAAGCTTGCTTCCGTCGCCCTATGCATTGACCCGATATGTATCTTCGGGTACAGTGCACCACCCCCTTACAGGGTTAAAAAGAAAGATTCCTACTTTCATTGCTACCTGATTGCTGGCTAGCCAGCTAGCCAGCCCTGTGGGCCTTGCTGCTGCTGCAGCCAAAAAACAAAAGGTGGTGCTGCTGCTGCTGCTTGTGTCTGGCCGCTGTTGGAGCGTCCAGGCACAGGACTTCTGCTGCTGCTGACTAAATGGCCTCCTTAATTGGATCATCTGAGCAGCCAGCACACCTGTGCAGGTAGGGCATGACATGATAGGCAGCTGCCTTATAGCGGTTGGGTGCTGAATGTTCCTAATTGACAAAATAAGATTAATGCTTATGAAGAAATATAAAATCTCATCCCTTCCCCAATATCGCGCCACACCCCTACCCCTTAATTCCCTGGTTGAACTTGATGGACATATGTCTTTTTTCGACCGTACTAACTATGTAACTATGTAACTATGTAACATAACATGGGGGGTCTCCTGGCTGTTCACACAGGTGTGTCATTGCTGTACATTGACCATGCATTGCTTCTGTGGTATTGCAAAGGCAAAGACAAATGCTTCCAGCCATCCATTGCACTAATGGATTGGTCATCAGCTGGCTGTCTATGTCTTTGAGATCTATGCTTTATATATATATATAAAACAAACAACAAAAAATGTGGTCTCAAATGGCTGGAGGTGCTCAACCCCAAATGCGGTTGTGCATTTATACTGGGGGAGCAGATCCTGCCCTTGTAGTCCGTTGCTAGGGGCAATCCCCAGCATAAAAATGCATACAATGGAGGATGCCTGCAGCGGACTACAAGTGCCACAATAGAATCCTACACCAGATAAACGGTGTGGATGTGTAACAATTAGAATACAATACAGGAATATGGGTGCACTACTGTGGTAGATGTAAACAATACATTGGCTATCCCTCAACACTGATGTTAAAATTGAGACATTCGCCAGAGTATCCTCATATGAAGGACACACCAGAGCCCGCACACCAACGCCAAGGTTTCTCAAATTGGTGCGAGACCTAACGCTAATCCTACCTGTGCTTGATAAGCAGAACAGGGGCCAGTGGGCAATTACGGCAGCATTCGGTTGACTCACAACTTCCTTCCAGATACCCTCCAGCGTGACTGAGCACACATGCAATGGGAGGAGGGAGGCAAGCTGCAAGCCCCACCTGAGTTGGCTAATATGGGTGCCTGGCCTCACAGGTGCTACCTTAATGCTGCCTTGTAGATATTCAAGGCGCATTAATGTTGGAGTTTACACACCTCCAAATATAAAATTTAAACAAACAACAAAAAACGTGGTCTCAAATGGCTGGAGGTGCTCAACCCCAAATGCGGTTGTGCATTTATACTGGGGGAGCAGATCCTGCCCTTGTAGTCCGTTGCTAGGGGCGATCCCCAGCATAAAAATGCATACAATGGAGGATGCCTGCAGCAGACTACAAGTGCCACAATAGAATCCTACACCAGATAAACGGTGTGGATGTGTAACAATTAGAATACAATACAGGAATATGGGTGCACTACTGTGGTAGATGTAAACAATACATTGGCTATCCCTCAACACTTTTTTCTTTTTTTATCTAAAGCCGAGGAACGTGCTCTCGATTCACCCAAAGTGCAAGAAAAAGTGCAAACGTGTTACACTAAAAAAACGTGCACAAAGGATGCGGTCTATCGCAAGCCCTTCTCCGATAGGAGAGAGGCCCCCCAACAAACCTTACCCTTCGCCTCCGGACCAAAAGGTACCTGCGAGGTTCCAGGTTCGATGTCCCTTTTCGCCGAAGCTACTTGGGGACCACAAATGCTCCCGGCATCCCCCTTGGCGTTAGCCAAGGTATCTGCCCGCAGAGCCGATTACGGTAGGTACCCTGCCAAAGCAGGAGTACCCGGGGTGTTTGCAGGGAGGTGCGGAACCTAATGGCCACACACACCTCCCCTAGACCGCCAGGAGGGACACCCAGAAGGGCTACCGCATCCTGACAAATCCTGTGAACACACAACACGCAAAAAGTGACACAGTGAGACAAAAAAGAAATAAATAAGTGAATGTGTGCAGATATACTGCCCGGACATCCGGCCAGATCTATAAAAATTTCTCTGATCCTAGCCAGAAGGCCGGGAATCAAGAGGTGAGTGCCACAAGGTGAAGAGATTATGGTGCCCGTGCTTCAACTCAGTGAGTCTATCCTCCCAGTGAGTTTCGGCACCTCGGGGTCACCACTCCCCGAGGCACAAAAGTACCTCGGCTCTAGACCCTCTCAGCCTCATGGCGAGACCCGGAGGGAACAGGTCACATTGGGGCAGCCGTCGAGCTGATTCCTCAGAACCAGCCCCGGAAAGCCCTGGTACACCTGCATCCTCCATGCAGCACCCATCCCCACATCGGCGTTACTGTCCACCGGCATGAAAAACTGATAAGAACAGCTACTACACTTGATCTTAGCCAAAAGGCCAAGAAGCGATAACCGTGAAAGGGGCGGGCCCAACAAGGTCCCCTTCATGGGCACTATCACTGCTTGCTGTCAGGGAGGCTGCCAGACAATTTCCCATGCACACTCTGGGCTGGGGGGCAGTCAACCACCAGTACACACAGCAGAACCTAAACCCATACCATTATTGCTAAGCAGCAAGACAGGGGCCCATTGCACTCCCACGGGGCCTTTTTAAATGCAATCCATAACCCGGATTTGCCAGGAACCCTTCTTACTCCTCCTACTTGCATGTGACACTGGGCTTAGGATCTGCATAGGAAACACACACACAAGCACACACCTACCTTTGTTGCCTGCAGATGCCTCCTTGGCTGTCCCCAAACGGTATCAAACCAACACCCACGGGAAGCTGTAAGCATAGAGGACATGCCTGCACCCTATTGGACTTACTTGTGTGGGTTAAATCCGGGTTATTTGACAACCTATGGCGGTGATGGTTCTGCTCAGGCAGAGCAGTGCTGATGCTCCTCATAAAGCTGTCGCTGCTGTGAAGGTTCTAGGCGACATCACAATCCCTATGGTTACATACACAACAAAGCTGGGTTGTTGTTGTTTACACTCTGCAAGGCCTGTGGAAGTGAGTGACATCATAGCACTGTAGTTCTAAGGGTTCTAGATGGAGGCAACAATCTCCTGTTGCTTCTATGAAGGCCATAATAGACGACATCACCAACCAGCTCCATAGTCACATACACAGCTAAGGTGAGATGTTGTTTACACCTAGTGATGTCAGTGGTATTGAGTGACATCACAGCACAGTGCTAAGGCTCCTGAGCCTGGACACAGCAGCGGCTGCAATATCTCAACGCAGAATACGTTTATATATATATATGTGTGTGTGTGCGCGTATATATATATATATATATATATATATATATTTCTCCGCTGAAATCACTTTTAAACCCATTTCCACCTTTTTTTCCCTTCTCTTCCTCTTACTTTTTTTTCACGTTTTTTTTACGTTTTTCTCCTTTTCGCCTCTTTTCTGGGCGTATTATTCTTCTTTTTCTTCTTTTTTTTCGTCTAATGCATACCCTATCAGTGCAGCAATGCTTATTCAATACCGCCAGCAGATGGAGACACTGGGGGATAATTTTCTGAGGATTTATATTGATTTTTCCTGTCTGAATTTGTCGCACAGAAAGTTGCAGGCCAAATATGTGTGACATTTCTGCGACTTTAGCTTCTAGAGCATTTTTACAACATTATACATAGGTGCTGAATACATAAAAAGCGACTGTTCAGCGACAGACAAGTCGCATCGGCTGAAAGTAGGCCAGAATGTCAGTCCATGTTGGAGCAGGTTTAGATACAGTCTAAAGCATAGATCTCAAAGTCTGTGCACAGAATTTAGCAAGGGCCTCGCACCTTCTGATGCATTAGGTAGGTGCACAATAGCATAGCCTAACCCTCTGTACTTTGGTCTATATTGATGCGGGACATAGACAGCCAGCTGATGACCAATCCATTAGTGCAATGGATGGCTGGAAGCATTTGTCTTTGCCTTTGCAATACCACAGAAGCAATGCATGGTCAATGTACAGCAATGACACACCTGTGTGAACAGCCAGGAGACCCCCCATGTTATGTTACATAGTTACATAGTTACATAGTTAGTACGGTCGAAAAAAGACATATGTCCATCAAGTTCAACCAGGGAATTAAGGGGTAGGGGTGTGGCGCGATATTGGGTAAGGGATGAGATTTTATATTTCTTCATAAGCATTAATCTTATTTTGTCAATTAGGAACATTCAGCACCCACCCGCTATAAGGCAGCTGCCTATCATGTCATGCCCTACCTACCTGCACAGGTGTGCTGGCTGCTCAGATGATCCAATTAAGGAGGCCATTTAGTCAGCAGCAGCAGAAGTCCTGTGCCTGGACGCTCCAACAGCGGCCAGACACAAGCAGAAGCAGAAGCAGCAGCAGCAGCAGCACCACCTTTTGTTTTTTGGCTGCAGCAGCAGCAAGGCCCACAGGGCTGGCTAGCTGGCTAGCCAGCAAGCAGGTAGCAATGAAAGTAGGAATCTTTCTTTTTAACCCTGTAAGGGGGTGGTGCACTGTACCCGAAGATACTGCCATATCGGGTCAATGCATAGGGCGACGGAAGCAAGCTTCGAAATCGGCCCCCGTTCTCAAAAATCCATTTAATATATGGTCCCCAGATAGGGGACGTATCAGATATTAAACTGATAAGAACAGATTTTTTTACTTTTAGATATAATATTCTTAGACTAAAAGACCTTACGCAGTCCAGATTACACTTAGTCTGCTAAAAGCATATTCCACAGATGTAGATTCCAAAGACTTTTAGCCACTTTGTGACCTAATCTTTTTTTTATCCAATAAATAGAAAACATACATCTCACTAAGAGCTAGGCGAACACAATCTTTAGAGGTAATAGTGTCTCTTTTAAAAAGAAGAATATTCCTCGTCTTCCATAGTGCAATTTTAATACAATTTATACTAATCCACAAAACCCGAGACTTCTCCACAGATAAAACATTATAAAATCCATATAAAATAACTTCATGATTTAAAAAATTAAGATCAGAAATGAATTTTAGTAAGGGTCCTATCAAATGCCATATCTCTTGGGCGTAAAAACAGTTCCAAAAAATGTGTAAAACTGTTTCCTCACTAGGACACCCCATTCTCGGGCACTTTGCACTACGACACAATCCTCTTCTGTGTTGGAATTCTCTGGTAGGCAAACATTGATGTGCTATCTGCCAGGCCAGATCTTTTAAGTCATTAGATAAGAATCCCATATTCACCATCCTCCAAACTCTTAGAGATTTCTCAGTGGAATAATTAGATATTAAGCAAATCTGTTCTATCTTCCTGATTTCAGGAACTAATTTTCGTGCATTACTACAAATTTCTTGACTAAAATTAGCAATGCCATAAATACGAATAATCTTTTCTAAAACCACATAGTGCGCTGGGGGAATAAATAAGATTGGGGACGTTAAAGGTAAGGTTATCCACTTTCTTTTTCTAAAAATGTGACCTGCAGCATATTTTAAAAAATAAGACCAATAACAGTTTCTTTGCAAGCCATTAAAACACATAGAAAAAAAGTGAATATATAAAAACCTTTTTAAATCAGGCACATCCTTACCCCCCAATTTCTTTGTCTTCATCATTACATCTCTCCTGAGTTTATCCATTTTAGACCCCCATAAAAAATGAAAGCAAATCTTGTTTAAAAACTTTAAGGTGCGTTCACTCGGTGGGAAAACCAAGCTTAAATATAGCATGATAGGTAGCAACAAAGCTTTCATTATCAGTACTTTTCCTTCTATTGTTAATTTCCTCATTTTCCAAAAACTTATTTTCTTTTGCACTTTCTCTTTGACGATAGACCAGCTTTCCTCTCCATTATTTTCATTGTCAAAGATGACACCCAAGATTTTGATTTTATCATATTGCACATTCACCTCCGTATTGCCCCAATTCCCTATTGCAAAGCAATCACATTTATTTTTATTTAATTTGAAGCCAGAGCCCTCACAAAAAAATTCTGTCTGTCTGATAGCACGTTTCAGGGTTGGTTCATCTGAACATAGAATATTAACATCATCCATGTATGCTATCGTCTTTACGCTCTGTCCTCCACTTCCAGGGATTGGCACTCCTCTAATGAGCTTATCTTTTCTCAAAACATTCAACAGAGGTTCTATTGCACATATGAAAAGAATGGGTGATAGGGGGCACCCCTGTTTCACCCCAGACTGTAAACATACCTCTTGGGATAAAAAAACGTTAATTAAAATACGACTAAAACAGTTTTTATATAAAAGTGCAATTTTTCCAACAATAAAATCAGGAAAATTCATTTTCTTTAAAACCAACCATAAAAAATCATGAGAAACACGGTCATAAGCCTTTTGAAAATCCAAGGATAAAATTGCCAATTTCTGATCACATTGTTTCTGATACCATAAAACATCTTTTACAAGGTTTAGATGATCACTTATTTTCCTTCCAGGTACTCCGCATACTTGGTCACTGTGTATAACCTTAGCAATTACCTGCTTGAGCCTATTTGCTAAAATTTTTGCTAAAACCTTATAGTCTGTATTTAGCAGGGTAATAGGCCTCCAATTTTCTAATTTAGAGATGTCTCCTTTTTTAAAAATCAGAGTAACAACACCATCTCTCCAGGACGCAGGTAAAATCTCAGATTTAAAAGCACAGTTAAAAATACCTAAAAGATCATCTTTTAAAATGGACCAAAAACACAAATAAAATTCAACTGGCAACCCATCCGAACCAGGTGTTTTACCATTTAAAAAACTCTTAAAAATGCTTAAAAGTTCAGGTAAAAAGATTTCATCACAAAGGCTGTCTTGGTCAGTTTTGTCAAGTTTTGAATCCAAGGTATCTAAAACATCATTAGTAAAGGAAATATCAATATCTTTTTTATTAAAAAGCTCCTGATAAAATACTTGTGCTTCTCGCAACATCTCTTCATTAGTTATCTTCCCTTCTATTACAGATATCATTTCTTTCTTTCCCACCACCTTCTTAAAAAAGAATCTCGAACACTTTTCATCATTCTCCAGACATTGCACCTTGCTGTTAAAAATCATTTCTTTTCCTTTTTGACTAATGGCATTTTTTATTTCATTCTTTGTCTGAGCAATAACATCATCCATCTCAAGCCCGGCTTGCTTTAGTTTATAATATGTTTGGATTTTAGTGTTTAACATTTTAAACCATAACTTTTTCTCCTTAGCCTTTTGGATGCCCACACGGATAAAAAACAGTTTAGTCCACTTTTTAACATCCTCCCACCAATCCAAAATATTTTTATATTGGGATTGACGCAATCTCCATTTGTTATAAGCAGCAATAAAATCATTTTTTGTTTTCATGTCCTCTAATAAAGTAGTGTTGAGCTTCCAAACGCCTCTGCCTTTCTCTAGGCCAGGTAAAGTGACATGTGCATATAATAACTTATGATCAGAGAAAATATTCGATAAAAGAGAAACATCAACTAGATTAAAACTTTCCGATAAAAAAATAAAATCAATCCTGGATTTGCAGACATTATTTTCCCATGTGTAACCAGGGTCGTCTGGGTATTTTCTCCTCCAGACATCGGTAAAGTTAAAATCCTCAGTCATACTCTTAATCTGTTTCTCTGTTTTATCCACTCTGACATGCACACTTCCACTCTCACGATGATCACCACTCATACAACAATTAAAATCTCCAGCCATTAAAATAGGTGTTGAACCTGGGATAAAAGCCTGAATATCATTAATCAAGTCGGCTCTCTCATTTTTTTCAGGAGAAGCATAGATGTTAAAAAGCTTAATCTCCGAGCCATTGTACTTAATATTAACTAATAGCGCTCTACCAGGTATAATTTCTAAGAAGGACAAAACTTGTACATCTGAACCTCTAAACAAGATCCCAACACCTGAAGATCTGTTCATATTGTCACCCGACCAGACCGATGGTCCCAAAGTCCAGCCACGACAAAGGTCCTCATAATTTGGACTATGTTCAATTCCACATTCTTGTAAAAAGAACAGAGAACAGTCCAAGGTCTCTAAAAAACTAAACAAAGCAGCCCTTCTCGTAGTGCTCTTTAGACCTCTCACATTAAGAGAGGAGCACTTTAAGGAAGCTATACTGGAGTTTGAGTCCGATATTTTTTGGATCGGACGCTGATCTTATAGAAGGCCTCCATGCATGTTGACTGTCCTCACATTCCTCTGAGCTTTTTTTGACAGGCCGTTTAATGCCAAGTTGTGGCTCATCTCCGAGTTCCTTCTTCCGCTTGATCTCCTTCACGCCAACCTCCATGGCTTCACTGCTCACTAGTGACCCTCCACCGCCAGAACCCTCCACAGAAGGTCTCCCCTCTGTCTCAGGCACAGCAGCAGAAAGGTCCATAAGCTCCGCCACGACATCAGAAGTTACAGCCGGCTTTTCTGAAGGCGCCTCAGACCGCTGGGGTGCTTTCGCAGGTGGTTCTTCAGCTTGCACTACACCCACTCTCCCCGCTACACGGTCAGCCCACGATCTAGCTACACTGGAACGGAGACTGCAATCTTTAAAGGCATGGCCTTCTTCACCACAAATGTTGCAGACGATTTTAGCACAGTCCTTAGAAACATGGCCTTCTTGATTGCACCGACCACAGCGAACTGTAGTGTCCGTGCAAACTTCCATAGTATGTCCGAATTTCTTACATTTCCTACAAAAAGTAGGCATCTCGGGATAAAACAAATAGCCCTTATCCCGACCGATAGAAAAGTTGGAGGGTGGATGACACAACCCTCCAATGCCAGTAGCATCCTCCTTCATTTTCACAAAAAACTTATGTTTCCCCGTCCATAGGTCTTCTGAATTCATCACCTTATGGGAATACTTAACAGAACTGCAGTATTTCCCCAAAAAGAGCTCAATATGGGACACAGTCACAAAGGGATTGTGCATACACACAACTAGAGGAATATCGCCTCCAGTATACAACACTGTGACCGTGATCCCATCAAGCTCAGCAAGGTCTTGATTGCTTTTCAGCTTCTCAAAAAGATTCTGGCATGCATAAGCAGAGTCCAGAGTTAGGATGAAGCTGCCCTTCCGAGGATCTCTGAGACAGACGATGTTCTCTTTCTTCACCCCAAGAAGCTTGTAGAGAGTTTCTTTCACAAAATAAGAAAGTTGGACGAGTTCTTGTTTGTCTTCATCAACATCAAAGCGAAAGGAAAAACGAATCCGCGTTTCACCGGATGTAAGGTAACGGATGCGAACACCCATCTTGTCGATCGCCTTTTCGGTTCCTCGTAGCAGCCCCCCTTGGAAAAGGTAGGACAAACTCCCAGGATCCTCCTGACCAGACACTTGATCTAGCCAAAAGGCCGAGAAGCGATAACTGTGAAAGGGGCGGGCCCAACAAGGTCCCCTTCATGGGCACTATCACTGCTTGCTGTCAGGGAGGCTGCCAGACAATTTCCCATGCACACTCTGGACTGGGGGGCAGTCAACCACCAGTACACACAGCAGAACCTAAACCCATACCATTATTGCTAAGCAGCAAGACAGGGGCCCATTGCACTCCCACGGGGCCTTTTTAAATGCAATCCATAACCCGGATTTGCCAGGAACCCTTCTTACTCCTCCTACTTGCATGTGACACTGGGCTTAGGATCTGCATAGGAAACACACACACAAGCACACACCTACCTTTGTTGCCTGCAGATGCCTCCTTGGCTGTCCCCAAACGGTATCAAACCAACACCCACGGGAAGCTGTAAGCATAGAGGACATGCCTGCACCCTATTGGACTTACTTGTGTGGGTTAAATCCGGGTTATTTGACAACCTATGGCGGTGATGGTTCTGCTCAGGCAGAGCAGTGCTGATGCTCCTCATAAAGCTGTCGCTGCTGTGAAGGTTCTAGGCGACATCACAATCCCTATGGTTACATACACAACAAAGCTGGGTTGTTGTTGTTTACACTCTGCAAGGCCTGTGGAAGTGAGTGACATCATAGCACTGTAGTTCTAAGGGTTCTAGATGGATGCAACAATCTCCTGTTGCTTCTATGAAGGCCATAATAGACGACATCACCAACCAGCTCCATAGTCACATAAACAGCTAAGGTGAGATGTTGTTTACACCTAGTGATGTCAGTGGTATTGAGTGACATCACAGCACAGTGCTAAAGCTCCTGGGCCTGGACACAGCAGCGGCTGCAATATCTCAACGGAGAATACGTTTATATATATATGTGTGTGTGTGCGCGTATATATATATATATATATATATATATATATATATATATATATATATTTCTCCGCCGAAATCACTTTTAAACCCATTTCCAGCTTTTTTTCCCTTCTCTTCCTCTTACTTTTTTTTCACGTTTTTTTACGTTTTTCTCCTTTTCGCCTCTTTTCTGGGCGTATTATTCTTCTTTTTCTTCTTTTTTTTTCGTCTAATGCATACCCTATCAGTGCAGCAATGCTTATTCAATACCGCCAGCAGATGGAGACACTGGGGGATAATTTTCTGAGGATTTATACTGATTTTTCCTGTCTGAATTTGTCGCACAGAAAGTTGCAGGCCAAATATGTGTGACATTTCTGCGACTTTAGCTTCTAGAGCATTTTTACAACATTATACATAGGTGCTGAATACATAAAAAGCGACTGTTCAGCGACAGACAAGTCGCATCGGCTGAAAATAGGCCAGAATGTCAGTCCATGTTGGAGCAGGTTTAGATACAGTCTAAAGCATAGATCTCAAAGTCTGTGCACAGAATTTAGCAAGGGCCTCGCACCTTCTGATGCATTAGGTAGGTGCACAATAGCATAGCCTAACCCTCTGTACTTTGGTCTATATTGATGCGGGACATAGACAGCCAGCTGATGACCAATCCATTAGTGCAATGGATGGCTGGAAGCATTTGTCTTTGCCTTTGCAATACCACAGAAGCAATGCATGGTCACTGTACAGCAATGACACACCTGTGTGAACAGCCAGGAGACCCCCCATGTTATGTTACATAGTTACATAGTTACATAGTTAGTACGGTCGAAAAAAGAAATATGTCCATCAAGTTCAACCAGGGAATTAAGGGGTAGGGGTGTGGCGCGATATTGGGGAAGGGATGAGATTTTATATTTCTTCATAAGCATTAATCTTATTTTGTCAATTAGGAACATTCAGCACCCACCCGCTATAAGGCAGCTGCCTATCATGTCATGCCCTACCTACCTGCACAGGTGTGCTGGCTGCTCAGATGATCCAATTAAGGAGGCCATTTAGTCAGCAGCAGCAGAAGTCCTGTGCCTGGACGCTCCAACAGCGGCCAGACACAAGCAGAAGCAGAAGCAGCAGCAGCAGCAGCAGCACCACCTTTTGTTTTTTGGCTGCAGCAGCAGCAAGGCCCACAGGGCTGGCTAGCTGGCTAGCCAGCAAGCAGGTAGCAATGAAAGTAGGAATCTTTCTTTTTAACCCTGTAAGGGGGTGGTGCACTGTACCCGAAGATACTGCCATATCGGGTCAATTCATAGGGCGACGGAAGCAAGCTTCGAAATCGGCCCCCGTTCTCAAAAATCCATTTAATATATGGTCCCCAGATAGGGGACGTATCAGATATTAAACTGATAAGAACAGATTTTTTTTTTTTAACTTGGCTACCCCTGAGGGGTATCTTTTTATTTAGAATTCATAAAATTTTACAAAGTGCATTACGATTTTTGAATATAATTTTTTCAATAAAAACAAATTTTGATAATAAAATCACATATAACAATAAAAGTTCACATAAATACAATCATAATACACTTAAAATGGGCACTTGGTGGCTTTACAAAAGGGCGTTCCATTCATTAAAATACCATTTTCTAGCTAATAAAGGATAATATTTCTTGTCTAATAAAAAGTACTGGTACATATCACCAAAACAAAGAGCTAAAACATCATTCACAGATAAAATCTCATGTTTAAAAAGTAAAATGTTTCTGGCATTCCATAGAGCTGCTTTAACACAGTTTATGATCTTCCATGCCATTATCTCTTGAGTCCGTATTGGGCATTCCAGACATCCATAAAAAACAGCTGCAGAGTTTAAGTCCTTTATTTCTGTTATCTTCTTCACCAGAGGGAGTATTTTAGTCCATATGCTTTTTGCATAAAAACAAGTCCAGAAAAGGTGGTACACGGTCTCGGGTTCCTGGCAGCCCTCCCTCGGGCATACTGCAGTGTTGGCCATCCTTCTTCGGTGCTGGAATGCCCGGCATGGAAGACACTCGTGTATGCAGCTCCAGGCCAGATCTTTCTGTGAATTAAAAAGATAAATCATATTTGCCATCTTCCATATTTTCCTGCATTTCTCTTCATTAAAATTATTCACAGGGACAATAAAACCACTTTCTTTAATATATTTTAACAGTTTTTTGCTATTAGTTACTTCATTAATACTTTTTCCGTTAAAGTTGTACAGGTTGAAAATTTTCTCTAAAATCTTGTATTGTTGGGGAAGATTAAAAGCATAAGGACAGCTTAAAACAGTTTTAAACCACCCATTCCTCCTCATAAAAAAACCTGTATTAAAACGGATAAAATATGACCAGTAACTATCCTTAAAAAGTGTGCTAACACACATGCTAAAAAACTTGGTAAAAAGGAACGCCCTGATGTCGGGGAAGTCCTTTCCACCCATACCTTTTGGCATCATGACGATCTCTCTTCTCAATTTTTCACTCTTGGAGCTCCATAAAAAGGTGAAACATGCTTTAATAATTTTATTTAAAATCATTTCGGGGGGTGGAAAGACCATGCTAAGATACAATAAAATGGGTAAAATCACCATCTTTGTAACTAAAACCTTCCCCTCCATCGTTAGCTTTCTCATGTTCCACATACAAATTTTTGTGTTTATTTTTTGAGCCACCAAGTCCCAGCTATTAAAACCATTGTTTGACTCACTGAAGGAGACCCCTAAAATCTGCACAGACTCAGACACAGGAATGGGTAAATCCCTTAAAAACAGTCCTCCTATATTTAAAACACTGCTTTTATTAAAATTGACCTTAAAACCGGAGGCGCAACAAAAAAATTCAACTTGCTTTAGGGCTTTTTGAAGCGATGGGGTGTCCCTTCCGAGCACTGCCACATCGTCCATGTACCCCACTACTTTAGCCTCTAGTCCCCCTCCTCCCGGCAGGGGGACCCCTCTTATTTGCTTATCTCTCCTCAAGGTGCATAGTAGAGGCTCAAGCGCACATATGAAAAGTAGTGGGGACAAAGGACACCCCTGCTTCACTCCGGAATTTAAAATCACATCCTGTGTCTTAAAACCGTTAACTAAAATCTTGCTTGTGCAGTTTTTATAAAAGGCCTTAAGAGACAATAAAAAGCCTTCAGGTATACCCATTTTCTCTAAAACCTTAAAAAGATAAAAATGTGACACTCTGTCAAAAGCCTTCTCGAAGTCTAAGGATAAAATGGCTAGTTTTCCGTTTCTAGACTTTGTGTCACTAATCACATCTTTTAAAAGGTTAAGATTTTCCCATATGCTCCTCCCAGGCACCCCACAGACCTGATTTGAATGGATTATTTTCTCTATTACACTTTTTAATCTATTTGCGCACAGTTTTGCCATCACTTTGTAGTCACAGTTGAGGAGGGTGATTGGTCTCCAGTTCTTTAGATCTGACCGGTCTCCCTTTTTGAACAGCAGGGAGACATCACCCTTCCTCCATGAACCTGGGAGGGCTTTTGTTTTAAATACTTCCGTAAAAAGGGAAAAAAGGTCATCTTTTAAAACACCATAAAAAATGACATAAAACTCAATGGGTATACCGTCAGGACCAGGCACCTTACCGGATTTAAAACTCCTGATCGTCTCTAAAACCTCCTGTTCCGAGATCTCCCTCTGTAAAAGAGACTGGGACACAGGGTCTAAAACATTGGTAATCTCCTTCAATGAGTCATTCATAAAATCAATATCAATATTTTTTGTATTAAAAAGATCTGCATAAAATGAATGTACCCTTTTTAAAATACCCTGTACATCTTTTTCTCCTTGTATATTATCAATTAAAACCTTTTTATCTGTTACTTTCTTAAAAAAGTACCTGGAGCAGGTCTCGTTCTCTTCAAGGTGCTTTATTTTGGATCTGAAAATTATCTCTTTTCCCTTCTGCTCCAGGCACTGTTTTATTTCTTTTTTTAAGTCAGTAATTTCTCTATAAACCTCTATACCATTGTCTCTGAATTTGTACAGGGTTTGCAGACGGGTATTTAGAAGGGAGTAAAACTCACGCTTCTCTTTAGCTCTAGAGATCCCTACTCTAATAAAAAACTCTTTTATTTTTATTTTCATTTTCTCCCACCATATACTGATGGGAGTGTTAGGATCTCTTACCCGTCTGCAGTCCCTGTAGAAGTTGATAAAATCGGATAAAACCTGCGGATCTTCTAAAAGGGATACATTCATCTTCCAGGCATTCCTCCCAGTCTTTTTTCTAAAATCACTCTTCACCTTAAAAGATAAAAGTTTGTGATCAGAAAAAAACATTGGTTAAAACATCACACTTAAAAGGCAGTACTTGATAAGAACAGAAGATAAAATCGATCCTGGAGCTGCAGTTTGCGTTGCTCCAGGTCACACCGTCTCTTTCTGGTAAAATACTATTGCATTTCTTAAAAACATCAGTAAGTCTAAAATCAATAATCATATTTTTTAACATAGAAGATGTTTTATCATAGTTTCTACTTACTGAATTGGTAAAACGGTGCCCCCCCCTTAAAATACAATTAAAATCACCTGCTAAAATAAGAGGTTCAGAATCATTGATAAAAAGGGGTAAAATCTCTAACATCCGTGCTCTATCATTTTTATTGGGTGAACCATAAAAATTTAAAAACTGCCATTTAATACCATCAATAAAAGCTTTAACCAATAAAATTCTGCCTGGTAAAATCTCATGAATAAAATCAATAAAAGCATTTCCTTTAAAAAGTATGGCGACCCCTGCTGATCTGGATTCGTTAGATCCAGACCAGACTGATGGACCGTGTACCCAATCTTTTTTATACTTTTCATAATTTAAACTATGCGGGATGCCGCACTCCTGCAGGAAAACCACAGAAGCAGCAAAAATAGACAAGTAGTTAAAAAGGGCAACCCGTTTCGCTCGTGAACTTATACTTCTTACATTCATAGACAATCCGGACAACTCAGCCATTGGAGATGTAAAAAAAAGGGAGGCTCAGATAACAAACTAAAAACCAGATTGCGCACTGGAGCTCTCGTTACCCCCCACCTCCGACTCTACCGTACACATAGAGGAAGCCGGAGAGGAACCACCATCGCTCGAGCAGCCCCCCTCTTCCAAGACCACAGGTGTATAGACGGAGTACATTGGTAAGACTAGCTTCTGGGCTCCATTCTCTTTTTCGGCGTCCACCTCTTGCCCCTCCATAGGGGTCGGGTGCGTACTTAGGTCCGTTTCCGGGACCTCGGAGATGGTCACCCCTGAAACCTCCTCCTGGCTGGGAGGAGGAGGGGTATCCACCGCTGGGACCTGTGGAGGAGCTTCACTTGGAGCCCCCGTCACGACAGGAACTTCCATCTGCTCCTCCTGGACCACCTCCGAGTCCGGACGCCCTTTGGAGCCCCTCCGTCTTTTCACCTTTGCTACTCCGTCCATGTTTTCACACTCAGGGGGACCCCGAGCAGGAGGACCTTCTGGGGTGGAATCGGGCACCTCTCGCTCTTCCACCTTCTCTGAGGTATCTGCCCGATCCCCTCTCGCATTTCTCTTCCCCGGCCTCCTCTCTATTGGGGTCCCCCTTTCCCCCTGTGCCTCTTTCTCCTGGGGTTCTTTTGGGGGGGCCGTGGTCTCCATCTCACAGCTTACCTCTTCTTGTGGGGGGTGCTCCTCCTCTCTGGCTTTTCCCCAGGCTGGTCTCCGGACGTCTCTCTTGGGTTGCCCTTGCTGTTCTGTGTTTTTTTTTGGTCTGTGGGGACAGGAAGCATACACGTGACCAAAGTGACGGCAAAAATTACATCTCAAACCCTTATCACATTTTTCTGTTTCATGTTGCATGCTTCCACATTTCTTACAGGAACTTTCACAATTTTCCTTTATGTGCCCATAACGTTGGCACCTTCTGCAGAAGTTTGGCATTCCCGCAAAAAAGAGGTCGCCACACACATTGTTTAATTTAAAACGTGCAGGCGGTAAAAGTATCCCCCCTGGGAGGGTGGGGTCTTTGTTACACGTGACTTGATATCGCCATTTTGAGGTCCAGACACCACAGTCGTTCATGATTTTTCCTCTGAACTCCACCTTTTTAAAGTAGGCTGTCAGGAACCCATCAATCTCTCTCTGATTTACAAAAGGGGAGTACATCTTCACGACAATCAACTTGGTTTCATCTAGGACGTGCTCGACAATTTGGATACCCTTAAGCCTCGGATCATCTTGCTTTGGAATTCTCATTATCGCATCTAAGAATACGCCTTCCCCTATGAAAGTGCAGTCGTAGATCCTCCGCTTAGGGTAATCCTGGATGGCCAAAATCTCTCGCTTACGAACATTAAGAATCTTGTCGAGCACGTCCTCTATCACGAACCTCATGCCACGTGCATCCGCCGCATCACCTGTGAGAATGACCCGCACAGTGTGTTTAATCCGGGCATATGCCGGTACCGAACCAGGATCTAGATCTTCATCCATGGTTCATTCGTGTTTTGGTCTGGTTCTCTCCGCTCCAACCAACCAGCCAATTCGCTCAAACCTCTCTCCACCCGAAGGCTTTGAGAGGCGATCGCAACCCGTTACCCTGGGACTAAGCCCTCTCCCCAATAGCAACAAGTGGGTGAAGCCCAGGCAATAAACCTGGGCGATCCCACAAGGCCGAGGAGAGGGGTACCCGAGTACCTTCTGACCAGATCTCCTGTATTACTACACTTGATCTTAGCCAAAAGGCCGAGAAGCGATAACCGTGAAAGGGGCGGGCCCAACAAGGTCCCCTTTATGGGCACTATCACTGCTTGCTGTCAGGGAGGCTGCCAGACAATTTCCCATGCACACTCTGGGCTGGGGGGCAGTCAACCACCAGTACACACAGCAGAACCTAAACCCATACCATTATTGCTAAGCAGCAAGACAGGGGCCCATTGCACTCCCACGGGGCCTTTTTAAATGCAATCCATAACCCGGATTTGCCAGGAACCCTTCTTACTCCTCCTACTTGCATGTGACACTGGGCTTAGGATCTGCATAGGAAACACACACACAAGCACACACCTACCTTTGTTGCCTGCAGATGCCTCCTTGGCTGTCCCCAAACGGTATCAAACCAACACCCACGGGAAGCTGTAAGCATAGAGGACATGCCTGCACCCTATTGGACTTACTTGTGTGGGTTAAATCCGGGTTATTTGACAACCTATGGCGGTGATGGTTCTGCTCAGGCAGAGCAGTGCTGATGCTCCTCATAAAGCTGTCGCTGCTGTGAAGGTTCTAGGCGACATCACAATCCCTATGGTTACATACACAACAAAGCTGGGTTGTTGTTGTTTACACTCTGCAAGGCCTGTGGAAGTGAGTGACATCATAGCACTGTAGTTCTAAGGGTTCTAGATGGATGCAACAATCTCCTGTTGCTTCTATGAAGGCCATAATAGACGACATCACCAACCAGCTCCATAGTCACATACACAGCTAAGGTGAGATGTTGTTTACACCTAGTGATGTCAGTGGTATTGAGTGACATCACAGCACAGTGCTAAAGCTCCTGGGCCTGGACACAGCAGCGGCTGCAATATCTCAACGGAGAATACGTTTATATATATATGTGTGTGTGTGCGCGTATATATATATATATATATATATATATATATATATATATATTTCTCCGCCGAAATCACTTTTAAACCCATTTCCACCTTTTTTTCCCTTCTCTTCCTCTTACTTTTTTTTCACGTTTTTTTACGTTTTTCTCCTTTTTGCCTCTTTTCTGGGCGTATTATTCTTCTTTTTCTTCTTTTTTTTCGTCTAATGCATACCCTATCAGTGCAGCAATGCTTATTCAATACCGCCAGCAGATGGAGACACTGGGGGATAATTTTCTGAGGATTTATACTGATTTTTCCTGTCTGAATTTGTCGCACAGAAAGTTGCAGGCCAAATATGTGTGACATTTCTGCGACTTTAGCTTCTAGAGCATTTTTACAACATTATACATAGGTGCTGAATACATAAAAAGCGACTGTTCAGCGACAGACAAGTCGCATCGGCTGAAAGTAGGCCAGAATGTCAGTCCATGTTGGAGCAGGTTTAGATACAGTCTAAAGCATAGATCTCAAAGTCTGTGCACAGAATTTAGCAAGGGCCTCGCACCTTCTGATGCATCAGGTAGGTGCACAATAGCATAGCCTAACCCTCTGTACTTTGGTCTATATTGATGCGGGACATAGACAGCCAGCTGATGACCAATCCATTAGTGCAATGGATGGCTGGAAGCATTTGTCTTTGCCTTTGCAATACCACAGAAGCAATGCATGGTCAATGTACAGCAATGACACACCTGTGTGAACAGCCAGGAGACCCCCCATGTTATGTTACATAGTTACATAGTTACATAGTTAGTACGGTCGAAAAAAGACATATGTCCATCAAGTTCAACCAGGGAATTAAGGGGTAGGGGTGTGGCGCGATATTGGGGAAGGGATGAGATTTTATATTTCTTCATAAGCATTAATCTTATTTTGTCAATTAGGAACATTCAGCACCCACCCGCTATAAGGCAGCTGCCTATCATGTCATGCCCTACCTACCTGCACAGGTGTGCTGGCTGCTCAGATGATCCGATTAAGGAGGCCATTTAGTCAGCAGCAGCAGAAGTCCTGTGCCTGGACGCTCCAACAACGGCCAGACACAAGCAGAAGCAGAAGCAGCAGCACCACCTTTTGTTTTTGGCTGCAGCAGCAGCAAGGCCCACAGGGCTGGCTAGCTGGCTAGCCAGCAAGCAGGTAGCAATGAAAGTAGGAATCTTTCTTTTTAACCCTGTAAGGGGGTGGTGCACTGTACCCGAAGATACTGCCATATCGGGTCAATGCATAGGGCGACGGAAGCAAGCTTCGAAATCGGCCCCCGTTCTCAAAAATCCATTTAATATATGGTCCCCAGATAGGGGACGTATCAGATATTAAACTGATAAGAACAGATTTTTTTTTTTTTAACTTGACTACCCTTACGGGGGCAACTTTATTAAAAATTAAATAATGTTAACAAAGTTGTGCAAATATGTCAATAAATACAGTTACATATAAATAACATATTTACAACATATTAAAACATAAAATGGGCACTTGGTGGCTTTACAAGATAGAATTCCATTCTTTTAAAAACCATTTTCTAGATAAAAGCGGAAATCTCTTCTTGTCTAAAAGATAGTACTGGTACATTTCATAAAAACAGATAGATAAAATGTCCTTCACAGATAAAACCTCATGCTTGAACAATAAAATATTCCTGGCCTTCCACAGAGCTGCCTTCACACAGTTTATGATCTTCCATGCAATAGTCTCTTGAGTCCGTGTTGGGCATTCCAGGCAACCATAAAAAACCACTGCAATATTTAAGTCTTTTAGTCCAGTTATCCTTTTTACCAGAGGGAGTATCTTTGTCCATATTTTCTGCGAGTAAAAACAAGTCCATATTAGATGGTGCACGGTCTCCTCTTGTCGGCATCCCTCCCTCGGGCAGGTTGCAGAGTTGGATAATCCTCTTCGGTGCTGGAATGCCCGGCATGGAAGACACTCGTGTGCGCAGCTCCAGGCCAGGTCCTTCTGTGAATTAAAAAGATAATTAATACTCAACATCTTCCAAATCTGTATAC
This sequence comes from Hyla sarda, assembly GCF_029499605.1. Classification (NCBI taxonomy): domain Eukaryota; kingdom Metazoa; phylum Chordata; class Amphibia; order Anura; family Hylidae; genus Hyla; species Hyla sarda. The sequence continues at coordinate 163,788 of NW_026609824.1, forward strand.
ACTTCTGTTCGTTAAAATTTTTGATGGGAGTCACGGTACTGGTTTCTTTTATTTCCTTTAGTAGTTTTTTGCTATTGCACAGATCCTGAACACTTTTACCTTTAAAATTATATAAGTTTAAAATTTTTCCTAAAATCATGTATTGAGGGGGTAAATTCAAAGAATAAGGGCAACTTAAAACTGTAGAAAACCAGCCGTTCCTCCGCATAAAATAACCAGTATTAAAACGAACAAAATAAGACCAGTAGCTATCTTTAAAAACAGTAGTAAAACACATGCTAAAAAACTTTATTAAAAGGAAAGCTTTAAAATCTGGAAAATCCTTACCGCCCCTGGAGTTCGGTTTTATCACAATTTGTCTCTTTAATTTTTCGCTCTTAGAACTCCAAAAGAAAGTAAAACAAGCTTTTGTTATTTTCTTTAGAACCATTTCGGGGGGTGGGAAAACCAGACTTAAATACAATAAAATAGGTAAAAGCACCATTTTTGTAATTAAAACCTTCCCTTCCATTGTAAGTTCTCGCATGTTCCACATACATATTTTCTTATTTATTTTTTGAGCCACCAAGTCCCAGCTATTAAAACCATTATTAGACTCGTCAAAGGAGACACCTAAAATCTGCACCGACTCAGACACAGGGACGGGCACATCATACAAAGGCATTCCGCCTATGTTTAAAATGTTACTTTTGTTAAAATTGACTTTAAAACCGGAGGCACAATTAAAATATTGAATCTGTTTTAGCGTCTTCTGAAGCGATGGGGTGTCCCTGCAAAACACCGCAACATCGTCCATGTACCCCACTACCTTCGCCTCTAGTCCCCCTCCTCCTGGCAGGGGGACTCCATGGATCTGCTTATCCTTTCGTATTGTACATAAAAGAGGCTCTATTGCGCAAATGAAGAGTAGTGGGGACAAGGGACACCCCTGCTTCACTCCGGAATTTAAAATCACGCCCTGTGTCTTAAAACCATTTACTAAAATTTTACTAGTACAGTTATCATAAAAAGCTCTAAGAGACAATAAAAAGCCATCAGGTATACCCATTTTCTCTAAAACCTTAAAAAGATAAAAATGTGACACCCTGTCGAAAGCTTTTTCAAAATCTATGGATAAAACTGCCAGCTTTCCTTTTCTTAATTTGGTGTCGCTAATTACATCCTTTAAAAGGTTTAGGTTCTCCCATAAACTCCTCCCAGGCACCCCACAGACTTGGTTTGTATGAATTATTTTATGGATTACGTTCTTTAAGCGGTTAGCACACAGTTTCGCCATTATTTTATAGTCGCAGTTCAGAAGGGTGATTGGTCTCCAGTTTTTGAGTTCCGACCGGTCTCCCTTTTTGAATAGCAGGGAGACATCACCCTTCTTCCATGAGCCTGGGAGGATTTTAGACTTAAAGACTTCCGTAAAAAGGGAGAACAAATCTTCTTTTAAAATACCATAAAAAGTAACATAAAATTCAATGGGTATACCATCCGGCCCAGGCACTTTACCTGTTTTAAAACTCTTAACGGTCTCTAAAATCTCCTGCTCTGAAATATTCTGCAATAAAAAAAGACTGTGAGACAGGATCTAAAAAATTGGTGATCTCCTTTAACGAGTCATTCATAAAACATTCATCAATCAAATACAGATGGGGATTCCCGACTAAAATCATTGTGATGAGAAACGGCATCAATCATATCCTCACCTGTCCCATCAAAGCCAAAGAGACATTGGAACAATGGAACATAACGGTTGAGCCCTTCCCATTCCCACCACTGAAAGAAAACCAATCCCTGGAACGAACTGTAACACCAACTTGAACCATCTATCCGAGGTGGTGATGCTCTGTTGATTATCTATTCTAGGAAGTCACTACCCATGTCAAATTTATTTTCTCTCTGGATGCAAGCTCACCCCAACTTGCACATGTTAAATCAGCTCTGTATTGTTATCTATTTTTTCATTCTAGTTATCACATTCTATTGGTTTAATAACAACTACTGTATTTATGTTGTTCACACTCTATTTTCTCCATACTTATTTAGGACATTATGGTATGATGTCTACATACTGTGGTCCGAGGTGCTCAGCCGTCTACAACTGAAATGCTACACTCCACGTTCCCTAAGGTATTATCTACTACTTAGAACCTCCTCTACGCAAATCATTTTCTTACACAGATAGATGACGCTTAAATTTTATAGCCATAATGTTAGGGGCCTAAATTCACATAAACGTAGAACTTTCCTATGGAACGACATTAAGGAATCTAATGCAGATATTATTTGTATACAAGAAACACACATTAGGGATCAAGATAGCAACAAATTTAAATATAAGCATTTTCCAAATATATTCATGTCCTGTGCTCCGACGAAGAAAGCTGGTTCCATGATTTTGGTTAGAGACACTGTGACATTCCATAAGAAACAAATAGAAACAGATCCACTAGGACGCTTTATTATCGTATCCTGCACAATCAATAATAAGGACTACACAATTGCATCAGTATATGCCCCGAACTCAGGCCAGATAAGGTTCTTAAATAAACTAATGAAAAAAATAAATAAGATTAAACAAGGAAAACTAATTATATGCGGTGACCTAAACTTAACAAACGACTTTAAACTAGACTCTAATTCTCAGAGTTCAAGAAAAGTTCTAACACTCAACAAATGGTTATTCACTGAAGGTCTATTCGACATTTGGAGATGTAAACACGGAATTGAGAGGGATTACACATTCTACTCTCAGACACACAAGCCTTACTCGAGAATAGATTATTTTCTAACTACAATTCATACAATCTCTGATGTTGAATTATGCACTATTGGCAATATAACGTGGGCCGATCATGCCCCTTTGTCCTTAACTATCTCCACACCTGATTTTCCAAAGAATAAATTTATTTGGAGGAATAATTCTTACATTATGAACCTACCAGAGGTCAAAAACAGACTCTATAAAAACTTAACTGAATACTTTAAGCTTAATGTAAACTCCACTACGAAGTGCTCAACCCTCTGGAATGCACATAAAGCTTATGCAAGAGGGCTATTAATCCAAGAGACTGCTAGATACAATAGAAACACGAAAGAAAACATCAAAAAAGTTCTCCAATCCATAGCAACCCTAGAATCCCAAGATAAATCGAACCACTCTCAGAACTTGGATATAAACACAAAACTAAAAGCAGTTAGGATAAAATTAGCTGAGTTATTGTCCGCAAAGTTTGATAAACAGATTAAAAGACTTAAATACAATTATTATTGTAATTACAATAAAGCATCTTCATTGATGGCCATGAGAGTGAAGGGTATCAACACTAAAGCTAGAATCCCCCACCTGATTAACCCACAGACAAAAGAAAAAATACAAAACCCACAAAGTATAGCAGATTCCTTTAGTAAGTATTATGAATCCTTATATAACTTATCAAATGACCCCTTAACAACACAACCAGACCCTGACAAAATAGACCTCTTTTTGAAAAAATGCAACCTCCCTCAACTACCACAGAATTGCATTACAGAACTAAACAACCCTATCTCTCCAAAAGAAATATCAGAAGCCATTACCTCCATGAAACTAAATAAATCCCCTGGGCCAGATGGTTTTACGTCAGAATATTACAAAACGTTTGAGTCCATACTTCTCCCCTATTTGGAACAATTCTTCAATGAATCAAAATTGAATGGACATTTCCCTAACGAATCTTTAGAGGCGACTATAGTGACTCTTCCGAAACCAGGGAAAGATCCGTCATGGCCATCTAATTTTAGACCCATATCCTTACTAAATAATGATGTGAAAATTTATGCTAGGATATTAGCTAATAGAATTTCGCTAGTCCTGTCCCACATTATACACGATGACCAAGTAGGATTTATGATTAATAGACAAGCAAATGATGGGGTCAGGAAAATAATTGATTTAATTCACTGGTCAAACAAAAATAAACATCCATCCATATATTTATCATTAGATGCAGAGAAAGCTTTCGATAGGATCCACTGGACTTATGCGTCTAAAGCAATGAAATCATTCGGCTTTCCGGATGAAATTATAAAATCCGTCTTTGCCCTATACAGCAACCCGAGCGCCTCAGTCCTGGTCAATGGCATTCTTTCAGTCCCTTTTCAGATAACAAATGGAACTAGGCAAGGTTGCCCCCTATCTCCATTATTATTCCTTATCTCATTAGAACCATTAGCAAAAATGATAAGAGACAATCTTTCCATCAAAGGCATCCCTATATCTAAAGAGAGCCAGAAAATAGGATTATTCGCAGATGACATAATCTTATCTCTATCTGAACCTCTCACTTCTCTCCCGATAGTACAAAATATTCTACACAGATTCGGCGAACTCACATATTACAAAGTCAATGAACCTAAATCTAATATTTTAAGCATTCATATTGACCCACCCACCAAGGAGCAATTAATGAGACGCTTCTTATACCAATGGGACCCACCGAAAATGAAATATTTAGGCATAATCTTAAACAAAAACATTTCGTGCATGGGGAAAACAAATTTCTCCACCCTAAAGTCAGATCTCCAATCCTCTCTAGATAAATATACGAAAGGTGAATGGAGTTGGATGGGTCGTTCCATCATATACAAAATGTTTATTATGCCCAGGGTTTTATATGTTATGCGATCCCTTCCAGTTTACGTGCCAGCCAACATACTAAACAGTCTTAATAAACAAATGACATCATTTATATGGGGTCAGTCTAAACCCAGAGTTTCCCTAGTGGCATTACAAAAATCTTTTAAACATGGAGGAATGGGACTACCCAATTATCATGCCTATTATAAATCTATTATTATCAGGCAATCCCTGGAATGGCTAATACCCCTAGAACAACAGAAACCATGGGTTAAGCTTGAATCAAATATTACTAACATAGAGAACTGGAGCACTACCCTATTAAATAAATCACGCTTCCAATTACTTAATAGACCTGGAATTCCCCCAACCCTCTCAATAGCGGGAAAAGTGTGGAGTTCGAGTATTATAAACATTGACAAAATTGAGGGTACCATGGACTCCCCGATACCACTCCAATCTCTCCAGCTCTTTCTCCCTAAACTGAACATTCTACATTGGGAGGATCTGGGCATTAAATACATCTCTGATGTACTTAGGAACAACAAAATGCTATCATTTGATGAATTACAGTCAAACTACAAAATACCCAAATCCGATAAAAAATATTACAACATTCTACAGAAGCACTTGCAAAAATTCCCTGAATCCTATTCTTCGCTCCCAAAAAGCCTCCATACTTGGTTCCTTGATCCTGTAAAGGAGAAAGAAAAGGGACTTAAAAACTTTTATTCCTATTTTAATGAAGACAAATGGTTAAACAAAAATTCGGGGATGGTACGATGGGAATCCGACTTGGGACAATCCTTCTCTGAATCTAAATGGCTGAATACATCCTTAAAGATAAAAAAAGCAACAGTATGTGCTAATTTATGGGAACATCATTGCAAGTTTGTCAATAGATGGTACTACACACCTAAAAAATTATCTTTGATTTTTCCTCACCTGTCGCCACTATGTTGGAGGGATTGTGGGGAACAAGGCTCCCTAAAACATATCTTCCTCACTTGTCCGGCCATAGTTACCTTTGTTTCAGAAGTAAAAAGTATGATTTTGAAATTGATCCCTCATTGCTCACAACCTAAAGATGAATTACTTCTATTACTTCTGGGTCTGGAAGATCTCCCAAAAAACATACAAACTCCGATTGTACACATATGTTTGTCATATAAAATGTTACTAGCCTCCAAATGGAAATCAAAAGAGATTCCACACATTAACGAATTAATAAATACACTGCTATCTCATTATAACTATGAGCTAATATTTTTTGGTCAAAAGGGAAAAAGAGATGAGTGTACAGCCTCATGGGAATCCTGGATTAAGCTTTATAAACCCCCATAGACCCTTACTATCTAAACTAAGTTATGATACAATTTAGCTTACTACACACAAAAGAGCGGTTCTTCGAGTGTATAAGACGGCTGACCCTTGTGACACCCTTGTGACACCTCGATTCTGAATTCTACCAAATACCAGACAACTGCCTGATTCAGCAATTTTGATTAATTTTGTAGAAGTTATGGAGACTCACTATTTTATTGTTTTATTGTTTTCCTTCTTATTGTTATTTTCTTGCTCTCAAATTTGACCTGATAGATCCTTTGTGAATATGCATGACACTGTTTGGATGAACAATTATGCTCCACCAGTCAAGGTTGTTATGCATGTTCATATGTAAACTCTGACACATCTGATGTCATAATATGTTATATGTTACATTTCTTATGTTTATAAAATTCAATAAAAACATTGTGAAACATAAAACATTCATCAATGTGTTTTACATTAAAAAGATCCGCATAAAACTCTTGCACCTTTTTTAAAATACCCTGTACATCATTCACTCCTTCAATGTTTTCTATTAACCTTCTATTTTCATGTATTTTCTTAAAAAAATACCTGGAGCAGGTCTCGTTTTCCTCAAGATGCTGTATTCGAGACCTAAAGATAATTTCTTTTCCTTTCTGCTCCAGGCACTTAGTTATTTCTTTTTTAAGATCATGTACCTCCTTCTCCACCTCCATCCCATGTGCTCTGAATTTGTACAGGGTTTGCAGACGAGTATTTAGGATATTATAAAATTCACGTTTTTCTTTAGCTTTCCTAACCCCAACACGGATAAAAAATTCTTTTATTTTTAGTTTCATTTTTTCCCACCAGATACTGGTGGGAGTGTTGGGGTCTTTTACTCGTCTGCATTCCTTGTAAAAGGTGATAAAATCTGATAAAACCTGCGGATCTTCTAAAAGGGACACGTTTAACTTCCAGGCATTCCTACCAGTTCTCCTTTTAAAATCACTTTTAACTTTAAAATACAATAATTTATGGTCAGAAAAAACATTGGTAAAAAGATCACAGTTAAAAGGCAGTACTTGATAAGAACAAAAAATAAAATCTATCCTGGAGCTACAGCTTGCATTGCTCCAGGTAACACCGTCTTCCTCTGGTACGTTAAAATTACATTTTTTAAAAACATCAGTGAGATTAAAATCTAAAATCAAGTTTTTTAACATAAAAGACGTCTTATCATAGTTCCTACTCACTGCGTTCGAAAAACGGCGTTCTCCCCTTAAAATACAATTAAAATCACCTGATAAAACAAGAGGACTAGAATTGTTAATAAAAAGGGGTAAAATCTCCAACATTTTTATTCTTTCATTCTTATCAGGAGAACCATAAAAATTTAAAAACTGCCATTTAATACCATTAATAAAAGCGCTGACCAATAAAATTCTGCCTGGTAAAATTTCGTTAAAACTCTCAATTAAAACGTTCCCTTTAAAAAGTATGGCGACCCCTGCTGATCTGGACTCATTTGATCCAGACCAGACTGATGGACCGTGCACCCAATCATCTTCATATTCTTTATAATTTAATCTGTGCGGGATGCCACATTCCTGCAGGAAAAGGACGGAAGCAGCAAAAACCGACAAGTAATTAAATAGGGCAACCCTTCTTACTCTGGCGCTCACACTTCTCACGTTCAAGGACAGACCGGACAACTCAGCCATGGGAATGTACAAGAAAACGTCTTACACCTCTGATTCCCCCTCCGAAGCCTCATACCCCCCAAAATCTGACTCAACTGTACGCATAGAGGAAGCAGGAGAGGAGGCACCATCACTCAGCCGACCCCCCTCCTCCATCATGATTGAGGCATAGTTGTTCTCGGGCATCCTGGCAATCAGGGCTCCAGACTCATTGGGTTCTTCCACCTCTTGCCCCTCCATAGGGGTCGGGTGTTCACTTAGTTCCGTCTCTGGTACCTCAGAGACGGTCACCCCTGAAACCTCCTCCTGGCAGGGAGGAGGGGGGGTATCCCCTATGGGGACCTGTGGAGGAACGTCACTTGGGTTCCCTGCATCCGCAGGTACTTCCATCGGCTCCCCCTGGACCGCCTCCGAATAGAGTCTTCTGGAGCCCCTCCGCCTTTTAACCTTCACCTCTCCACCCGGATCATCGCTCTCAGGGGGACCCTGAGCCAGAGGTTGCTGAGGAGCGGATTCGGCCGCCGTCCGCTCCTCTCTTAACCCAGCATGCTCCTGGGGGCCAGTTTTTTCACCACTTGCACGTTTTTTGGCCATCCTCTGCTCTTTAGGGTCCCCTCCTTTTGCCTGAGGGGGGTCTTTCTCCTTCTCCATCTCACCGCTTACCTCTTGTGGGGGGGTAATCACTGGCTCTGCTTTCCTCGGCTGGTATCCCGGTTGCTGTCCTTGCTGCCTCCAGGGTTGCCACTGCTGCTCCGTCCTATGTCTGTGGGGACAAGAGGAGAAAAGGTGACCGAATTGTTGACAGAAATTGCACCTCCCTCCTCTTGTGCATTTCTCTGTCTCGTGCTGTGTGCTACCACATTTTTTGCATGTACTTTCACAGTTTTCTTTTGTGTGTCCATATCTGTGACACTTCCTGCAGTAGCTTGGCATCCCCGCATAAAAGAGGTCGCCACACATATTATTTATTTTAAAACGAGCTGGTGGTAGTTGTATACCCCCTGGCAATCTGTCATCTTTTTTGCATGTAACCTGAAATCTCCACTTAGATGTCCAGATGCCACAGCTGTTCATGATTTTTCCTCTGCACTCAACCTTACTAAAATAGACTTGTAAAAACAACTCAACATCGTGTAGGTTGGCGAAAGGGGAATACATCTTTACTACCACCAGCTTAATATCGTCTAGAACGTGCTCAATAATCCGGACACCCTGAAGCTTTTTGTCTTTACTTGCAGCAGCTCTGGTAACAAAATCTCTGTGGATGCCATTTTGTGTGAACGTCACATCAAAAATTTTACGCTTCGGGTAGTCCTGGATTGCCAATATCTCGCCCTTCTGTATTCCGAAAACTCCTCCGAGCACGTCCTCTACTACGAATTTCAAATCGTCCGCCCTTTTGGTATCATCCGTGAGAATGACTCTCACAGTGTTTTTGATCCTTGCGTATGCCGGCACAGAACCTGGATCCGGATCATCATCCATGGTTCTAACCTCTCTCCACCCGAAGGTCTTGAGAGGCGATCGCCACTCGTTACCCTGGGACTAGGCCCTCTCCCCAATAGCAACAAGTGGGTGAAGCCCAGGCAATAAACCTGGGCGATCCCACAAGGCCGAGGAGAGGGGTACCCGAGTACCTTCTGACCAGATCTCCTGTATTACTACACTTGATCTTAGCCAAAAGGCCGAGAAGCGATAACCGTGAAAGGGGCGGGCCCAACAAGGTCCCCTTCATGGGCACTATCACTGCTTGCTGGAAGGGAGGCTGCCAGACAATTTCCCATGCACACTCTGGGCTGGGGGGCAGTCAACCACCAGTACACACAGCAGAACCTAAACCCATACCATTATTGCTAAGCAGCAAGACAGGGGCCCATTGCACTCCCACGGGGCCTTTTTAAATGCAATCCATAACCCGGATTTGCCAGGAACCCTTCTTACTCCTCCTACTTGCATGTGACACTGGGCTTAGGATCTGCATAGGAAACACACACACAAGCACACACCTACCTTTGTTGCCTGCAGATGCCTCCTTGGCTGTCCCCAAACGGTATCAAACCAACACCCACGGGAAGCTGTAAGCATAGAGGACATGCCTGCACCCTATTGGACTTACTTGTGTGGGTTAAATCCGGGTTATTTGACAACCTATGGCGGTGATGGTTCTGCTCAGGCAGAGCAGTGCTGATGCTCCTCATAAAGCTGTCGCTGCTGTGAAGGTTCTAGGCGACATCACAATCCCTATGGTTACATACACAACAAAGCTGGGTTGTTGTTGTTTACACTCTGCAAGGCCTGTGGAAGTGAGTGACATCATAGCACTGTAGTTCTAAGGGTTCTAGATGGATGCAACAATCTCCTGTTGCTTCTATGAAGGCCATAATAGACGACATCACCAACCAGCTCCATAGTCACATACACAGCTAAGGTGAGATGTTGTTTACACCTAGTGATGTCAGTGGTATTGAGTGACATCACAGCACAGTGCTAAAGCTCCTGGGCCTGGACACAGCAGCGGCTGCAATATCTCAACGGAGAATACGTTTATATATATATATGTGTGTGTGTGCGCGCGTATATATATATATATATATATATATATATATATATATATTTCTCCGCCGAAATCACTTTTAAACCCATTTCCACCTTTTTTTCCCTTCTCTTCCTCTTACTTTTTTTCACGTTTTTTTACGTTTTTCTCCTTTTCGCCTCTTTTCTGGGCGTATTATTCTTCTTTTTCTTCTTTTTTTTCGTCTAATGCATACCCTATCAGTGCAGCAATGCTTATTCAATACCGCCAGCAGATGGAGACACTGGGGGATAATTTTCTGAGGATTTATACTGATTTTTCCTGTCTGAATTTGTCGCACAGAAAGTTGCAGGCCAAATATGTGTGACATTTCTGCGACTTTAGCTTCTAGAGCATTTTTACAACATTATACATAGGTGCTGAATACATAAAAAGCGACTGTTCAGCGACAGACAAGTCGCATCGGCTGAAAGTAGGCCAGAATGTCAGTCCATGTTGGAGCAGGTTTAGATACAGTCTAAAGCATAGATCTCAAAGTCTGTGCACAGAATTTAGCAAGGGCCTCGCACCTTCTGATGCATTAGGTAGGAGCACAATAGCATAGCCTAACCCTCTGTACTTTGGTCTATATTGATGCGGGACATAGACAGCCAGCTGATGACCAATCCATTAGTGCAATGGATGGCTGGAAGCATTTGTCTTTGCCTTTGCAATACCACAGAAGCAATGCATGGTCAATGTACAGCAATGACACACCTGTGTGAACAGCCAGGAGACCCCCCATGTTATGTTACATAGTTACATAGTTACATAGTTAGTACGGTCGAAAAAAGACATATGTCCATCAAGTTCAACCAGGGAATTAAGGGGTAGGGGTGTGGCGCGATATTGGGGAAGGGATGAGATTTTATATTTCTTCATAAGCATTAATCTTATTTTGTCAATTAGGAACATTCAGCACCCACCCGCTATAAGGCAGCTGCCTATCATGTCATGCCCTACCTACCTGCACAGGTGTGCTGGCTGCTCAGATGATCCAATTAAGGAGGCCATTTAGTCAGCAGCAGCAGAAGTCCTGTGCCTGGACGCTCCAACAGCGGCCAGAAACAAGCAGAAGCAGAAGCAGCAGCAGCAGCACCAGCTTTTGTTTTTTGGCTGCAGCAGCAGCAAGGCCCACAGGGCTGGCTAGCTGGCTAGCCAGCAAGCAGGTAGCAATGAAAGTAGGAATCTTTCTTTTTAACCCTGTAAGGGGGTGGTGCACTGTACCCGAAGATACTGCCATATCGGGTCAATGCATAGGGCGACGGAAGCAAGCTTCGAAATCGGCCCCCGTTCTCAAAAATCCATTTAATATATGGTCCCCAGATAGGGGACGTATCAGATATTAAACTGATAAGAACAGATTTTTTTATTTTTTTTTTTTCCTCAGTTACAGACTATTGTTTGGACGATCATCAGGTCACCTACCAAGACTCGTCACTTAAAACAATATCTGAAAAAACATCATACGGAAAAAACTAACTAAGGGAACCGAGTGCCAAGAAAAAGTGACCAAACAACAAAACAAAAAAACATGTCAAAAACAATCACAGAAATTGGTCAAAAACTTACAGCTTTCTCCTTTACGTACTTCTTATAAATTTTTCCATCGTGTATGCATCCAGATTTTCTCCGCTTCTTCTTCACCAATTCTCTTTTTGTCCAGTAGAAAGATAGTAAAAATCCTTCCTAAAAACAATCTTTTCAATTCCCTCGGAGAAATAACAACATTTTTAAAAACAAGCAAATTGCGTGAGTCCCATAAAACCTCTTTAAAAACAGAAAAAAGAATCCAATTAGTACGTGTATCTTCCTTTTTACTAAGATCTTGACCAATAAAAACTTTCTCAAAAGAAAAACTGTTATATCCAGTGAGTTGGATTAAAAACTTCTTTAAAAACATAAAAAATTATTTTGCATAAAAACAGTCCCAATAAAGGTGCACTAAGTCTTCTCTACCTCCACAACCCTCTCTTGGGCATCTGTCACTTATTCTCAAACCTCTTCCATTTAAAAAAGATCGGGTTGGGAGGCAGCCATGAAAGGACATCCAACTAACGTCTTTTTGTCTGTTTGATAGTCCAATAACTTTAAAAAACTTCCAAATCTTCACAGACTGAGCATTAGTGCAGAATGGTACTTCATATAATCTCTCATTTTTCCTTATTTCTTGTTCTATTTTCTTTTTATCAGGTTCACCTAAAGAGCTCAAACCAAATTGATCATTGAAAGACCTGAGGAGCACATAGAAGGTAGGTATCACATGTGCTATGGGTCTCCTCAAATCCCTCTCACACCAGCCCCATTTGGAAAACAACCATCCTGCAAGGTATTTACTCATGTCTGCCGCCCTATTATTGCACTGTATCAATTTAAAAATTAAAAGAAAATAGTGCACCTTTAAAAACAGATCAATGTTTGGAAAGTTATATCCGCCCAAATTCATACTCTTCATCACTTCTTCTCTTCTCATTTTCTCCATCTTAGACCCCCAGAAGAACACAAAAAGCTTCCTTGTGACTCTCCTAGTCCATAACTTCCCTGGAGGAAGCACCATAGCCGTATACAAGAGAAGCGGTAGGATTACAGACTTAATGATAAGAACTTTCCCTTTAAGTGACAAGTTCCTTAACCTCCAGAAGGATAGCTTCTTCTCAATTTTACTGTCCAAAGTCTCATAACTTTTCTTTCCTTTGAGGTCTTTATCAAATATCACTCCTAGCACTTCAATGTCTTCTTTTTCCTTAACACCATCCACTACTATATTCTCTTGGTTCCCAAAACTGCATAATTGGCACTTCCCCCAGTTCACATTCATCCCAGCCACACAACAAAAAATCCTCACATGCAAATTTACTCTGTTGAGATCTGCTTGGGATGTACAAGTAAAAACCACATCGTCCATATAACTTAAAACCTTTAACTTACTACCATCACTACCTGGAATAAAAACACCACTCACACATTTATCTTTCTGCACATTCTTCAACAGGCCCTCTATAACGCATATAAACAGAATTGGGGAGAGTGGGCATCCCTGTCTGACTCCAGACAAGACATTAAAAGCAGGCCCCACATGCCCATTTACTAAAATCTGACTTGTCACCCCATGATAAAAACTCATAATAACAGATAATAACTTTTCTGGAATACCTAAGTGTTTTAAAGCAATGAACATAAAATCATGTGCAACCTTATCATAAGCCTTTTCGAAATCTATGGACTCAACAAACAGTGCATTCTTGTTAAAGTTACTGTAATAAATAGAGTCTCTTAAAAGCAATAAATTATCTGTTATTTTTCTTTTCGGTACTGCACAAACTTGGTATTCTCCCACAAGGTGGTCCACTACATCACTCAGTCTATTAGCCACAATCTTAGCAATTATCTTGTAGTCACAATTTAATAAAGTTATAGGTCTCCAATTTTTAAGATCTCTGCCATCACCTTTTTTATGAATTAATGTTATGACCCCTTTCTTCATAGATTCAGCTAAAACACCTGAGTTAAAAACATATTGCACCACCCGTGTAAACTCTTTACTTAAAATATTCCAGAACGCGGAATAAAACTCAGCGGGGAGACCATCACAGCCTGGTGTCTTCCCTTTGGCCATCTTATCCAGGGCCTGCTTGATCTCCCCTTCACTAACATCATCAATCAAAAAATCTACTTTTTCAACAGGAACATTATTCTCCAAAATATTACAATAATCATTCATCTCCGTCTCACTGGCTCTGCTCTTATTACTAAAGAGTGTCTCATAAAATCTGCCAATCTCCTTCACCATCTCCTCTCCAAAAACTTCCCCCGTAGGGGTAAAAACAGATTTAAAAACACCTTTAGCATTAAAACATTTTTTAAAGAAATACCGTGTACACTGCTCATTTTCTTCTAGGTGCTGCACTTTAGACTTATATACAATATTCCTTCCCTTTTCCAACAACCTTTTTTTCATCTCCCCCTTCACCTTAACAATCTCATCCTCCACCTCCAAACCAACACGTTTAAACTTATAGAGAGTCTCTAACCGGGATACAAGCCTTTCATCACTCCTCCTCTTCTCTTGTGCTCTCTTTATGCAAAACATCTTAAAGAAATTAGAAAACTCTCCTTTAGCCCATTCCCACCACACTAAGACATTACTAAAATCAGGTTGTTTAGAAACACAGGATAAAAACACATGATTAAAACCAGCCATTACTTCCTCATCTTCCAATAGACTTACATTTAATTTCCAGAGCCCCCTCCCAAAATGAAGGGACTCTGTGACACTTATCTCAGCCGACACCATCTTGTGGTCTGAGAAAGTTGACATCATTTGATTGCACCGGACCACCTTAATCCCATCAGAGACCAGGATGTAATCGATCCGGGATTTACAGCAGCCACTATCTGATATGTACGTATATCTTTCATCAGTGCTAACCATCAGTCCAACATCAGTAAAATGCAAGTCTTGAATAATTTGATTTAAAACATTGGAAGTAATATCAGTTCTAACCTCAGCAGAGCTCTCACGATCATTGACGGATCTAATGCAGTTAAAATCGCCAACAATAATAGTATCTTCACGACCAGGGATAAAAAACTTAAGGGACTCTAAAAAAGACAAACGTGCTTGTTTTTCTGCTGGAGCATACACATTAAAAATTCTCATCCTCTGGCCCAAAACCATACAACGACCAGGTACTAAAGTTTGGCAATTTAAAACTTTAATGTCCCTGTTTCGCAATAAAATCCCAACACCTTCATTTTTGTTTTCTGCACATGTGGACCAGAAGGACTGCCCACACTTCCACTCATTTGCATAAGGTGCTGACTTTATTGCACACTCCTGTAAACATATCACATCACTTCTAACATTCTCAAGAATATCAAAAATTGCAGCTCTCCTAATTTCAGACTCAATACTTCTTACATTAATAGTTGTTACAACCAAAGTCATAATAACTAGGAAAAGAAAACCAAATGCTTTAAAATCCATCTTAACTTAGAAATTAACATTTTGGCCTTCAACTTTCCTATGTAAACTTGCAAAACAATCAGGCGACCCTATGTTAGAGTCCCTGTCTATTTCATTATCACTACCAAGAACAAGGGCTTCCTGATCCTCAGACCAGCTCCCTGTCTTACACCTTTTATTCACAACCTGCACATCCTCATCTTCCTCCTCCTCTTCTTCCTTACTGCGAGAAACTCTCTGACCAGGTGTTAGAGATCTCTGAGATGACCCAACAACTTCCATTCCCTCCTCCTCCCCCACAATTGGGTTTGGACATTCAATATCATCCATAGCCTCTTCACTAGAAAGAACATCACCATACACTGTCTCAATTTTCTCCACCACTTTCACTTTTTTTGCTTTTTTCTTTTTCACCAAGGTAAATTCACCTCCCACACCTGTCTCCTCACCAGTCACAGCAGTGGAAACACCCTCCTCCCCTGACCTCTCCTGAGTGCTAATGTGCTCCACTATCACAGAACTTTCCTCAGCCACCTGTGCCACATTAACACTCACACTCACACTCTCACCAACTCCAGGAACAAACCTCCCTCCCCCTTTTTCTCTTTGTTCTCCTCTATTCCCAGCTGCATCAGCATAACTTCTCTTCTTTTTATACCACATATCACAGCCTCTTGCCAAATGTTCCTCACTTCCACAGATATCACATGTCTTCTTCTCTGTACAAATACTTGCTTCATGACCAGTTTTCCCACAATTTCTGCAACATTCTCCTTTCTCAGGGCAATAATCCTGCACATGGCCATAGGCATGGCACTTTCTACAATATTGCAACTGGCCTTCATAAAAGCAGAAACCTCTCTCTCCTCCGATAGAAAACACCTGTGGTATGCTCTTCCTTCCATCTTGCATTCCTTCATCTTTTTTAAATTTTACAATAAACTTTCTCTTACAATTAAAGTACCCAAACTTGTTCTTAAGTCTTCCTATAAATTTCACTTCCTCGCAATACCGGAACAAAAAGTTTGTAACCATTTCATCAGAAACCTTAGGATTATACATGTGGACAATTACTACCTTTGTTGTATTCATAAATAACGGTTCCACTTTAATCTTCTTCATTATAGCAGGCTCACTTTTCCTCTTCATTTCTTCAAGATCCATATAGACTCTCTGGCAAATCTCAGAACCACAAAAAGTAATATCATAAATTCCTTGCCTAGGAAAATCCTGTATAGCCAATACATTCCATACCTGTAGGTAATCAAGCTTGCGAAGAATCTCCACAACGATTTGGTCAAGTCCGATCGTCCCCCGGTGCTCGCCAGGAACGTAGATCCGCACCGTGTCCTCAAGTCCACGCGCCTTCTCGCTCATTTTTGCAGGTAAAACCCACGATTGCAGCTCAGCAACAATCCAGGGCCCCCCGTAAAGAGGGCCCCGATCACCACTCCTTTCAACCCAAACCACGCACAGAAATCCACACGTGATCTTAGCCAAAAGGCCGAGAAGCGATAACCGTGAAAGGGGCGGGCCCAACAAGGTCCCCTTCATGGGCACTATCACTGCTTGCTGTCAGGGAGGCTGCCAGACAATTTCCCATGCACACTCTGGGCTGGGGGGCAGTCAACCACCAGTACACACAGCAGAACCTAAACCCATACCATTATTGCTAAGCAGCAAGACAGGGGCCCATTGCACTCCCACGGGGCCTTTTTAAATGCAATCCATAAACCGGATTTGCCAGGAACCCTTCTTACTCCTCCTACTTGCATGTGACACTGGGCTTAGGATCTGCATAGGAAACACACACACAAGCACACACCTACCTTTGTTGCCTGCAGATGCCTCCTTGGCTGTCCCCAAACGGTATCAAACCAACACCCACGGGAAGCTGTAAGCATAGAGGACATGCCTGCACCCTATTGGACTTACTTGTGTGGGTTAAATCCGGGTTATTTGACAACCTATGGCGGTGATGGTTCTGCTCAGGCAGAGCAGTGCTGATGCTCCTCATAAAGCTGTCGCTGCTGTGAAGGTTCTAGGCGACATCACAATCCCTATGGTTACATACACAACAAAGCTGGGTTGTTGTTGTTTACACTCTGCAAGGCCTGTGGAAGTGAGTGACATCATAGCACTGTAGTTCTAAGGGTTCTAGATGGATGCAACAATCTCCTGTTGCTTCTATGAAGGCCATAATAGACGACATCACCAACCAGCTCCATAGTCACATACACAGCAAAGGTGAGATGTTGTTTACACCTAGTGATGTCAGTGGTATTGAGTGACATCACAGCACAGTGCTAAAGCTCCTGGGCCTGGACACAGCAGCGGCTGCAATATCTCAACAGAGAATACGTTTATATATATATGTGTGTGTGTGCGCGTATATATAGATATATATATGTATATATATATATATATATATTTCTCCGACGAAATCACTTTTAAACCCATTTCCACCTTTTTTTCCCTTCTCTTCCTCTTACTTTTTTTTTCACGTTTTTTTACGTTTTTCTCCTTTTCGCCTCTTTTCTGGGCGTATTCTTCTTCTTTTTCTTCTTTTTTTTCGTCTAATGCATACCCTATCAGTGCAGCAATGCTTATTCAATACCGCCAGCAGATGGAGACACTGGGGGATAATTTTCTGAGGATTTATACTGATTTTTCCTGTCTGAATTTGTCGCACAGAAAGTTGCAGGCCAAATATGTGTGACATTTCTGCGACTTTAGCTTCTAGAGCATTTTTACAACATTATACATAGGTGCTGAATACATAAAAAGCGACTGTTCAGCGACAGACAAGTCGCATCGGCTGAAAGTAGGCCAGAATGTCAGTCCATGTTGGAGCAGGTTTAGATACAGTCTAAAGCATAGATCTCAAAGTCTGTGCACAGAATTTAGCAAGGGCCTCGCACCTTCTGATGCATTAGGTAGGTGCACAATAGCATAGCCTAACCCTCTGTACTTTGGTCTATATTGATGCGGGACATAGACAGCCAGCTGATGACCAATCCATTAGTGCAATGGATGGCTGGAAGCATTTGTCTTTGCCTTTGCAATACCACAGAAGCAATGCATGGTCAATGTACAGCAATGACACACCTGTGTGAACAGCCAGGAGCCCCCCCCCCATGTTATGTTACATAGTTACATAGTACGGTCGAAAAAAGACATATGTCCATCAAGTTCAACCAGGGAATTAAGGGGTAGGGGTGTGGCGCGATATTGGGGAAGGGATGAGATTTTATATTTCTTCATAAGCATTAATCTTATTTTGTCAATTAGGAACATTCAGCACCCACCCGCTATAAGGCAGCTGCCTATCATGTCATGCCCTACCTACCTGCACAGGTGTGCTGGCTGCTCAGATGATCCAATTAAGGAGGCCATTTAGTCAGCAGCAGCAGAAGTCCTGTGCCTGGACGCTCCAACAGCGGCCAGAAACAAGCAGAAGCAGCAGCAGCAGCAGCAGCACCACCTTTTGTTTTTTGGCTGCAGCAGCAGCAGCAAGGCCCACAGGGCTGGCTAGCCAGCAAGCAGGTAGCAATGAAAGTAGGAATCTTTCTTTTTAACCCTGTAAGGGGGTGGTGCACTGTACCCGAAGATACTGCCATATCGGATCAATGCATAGGGCGACGGAAGCAAGCTTCGAAATTGGCCCCCGTTCTCAAAAATCCATTTAATATATGGTCCCCAGATAGGGGATGTATCAGATATTAAACTGATAAGAACAGATTTTTTTTTTTTTTTTTTTTTGATTGAAAGAGCTTTATTTTCCGTTCAGTCATTACAAGTCGTACAATAAATTACAGTCACACAAAGCATGATAGTACAATACACAGCAAAGGTTCCCTAAGCTATACATCGCACACCATGCTACTCTAACATTCAGCTCAATCCTGCAATAGAAAGGCACAAGAGATCAAACAAAAACCAAATAATACAATCTGTGATCGGGGTAGGGGTGTGGGCGACTATGTGGGGGTAGGGAGGGGGCGGATCACAGGGCCAAACTGTTGGGCTGTATCTTCAGGGAGACATGGGAGAAGGAGAGGGGTCTTCACTCCTCTTCTTCCTCATCAACGGCCGAGCTGTCCAAGATGGAATAGTCTCTAAGCAGGTTCTTGATGAACCTGCGGCAGTCCCGGACGGACATGTTTTCCCTGTTGATCACGAGGCGGTTCCTGGCAAGCCACACTGCGTCCTTAAAACAGTTCATAAGGCGCCAGGCCTCCTGGATGGCCTCCACGTCGTGGGTCCCAGGGAACAGGCCGTAAAGCACCGAATGGTACGATAGGCAGCTCCTGGGCACTGAGTCTCTGAATTCCTGTTCTAGGGCGTCCAACAGACCCTGTGCAAAGGGGCACTGCCAAAACACGTGGAAAGATGTTTCCTCCACGTAGGGGCAACGGGGGCAGTACCGGGTCTTGCACAGGTTGCGGGCATGCATGAATGACCTGAGAGAGAGACCTCCCATGACGGCCATCCACGACAAGTCCTTGTGTCCATTGGTAAGCCGCTTTGAGGCCACATTGTTCCAAACTGTCTCTGCAGTGGCTTCGGGGAGTCCCGGAACCAGCTCGGTCGAGTCCTTAGCTCGGATGAGCTTGTGGATTGTCTTTGGCTTCCATAGGTCTGGTTTCAGTCCTTCCAGCTGGTGCTCCCTCACAAACCGGACAACATCCCCATAGAACCAGGGAGTGTTCCAGTTGTAAGGGATGGAGCTGTCCCACTTGTCCCAGCCCAGCTGTCTCCAGAGGGGCATGAGAAGCAAGCGAGACATGGACCTGCCCGCTGAGCCAGTCTTTTCTACAAGAGTCCGCTGCACCGTGACACATGCAAAGGAGGCCCTCAGCAGAGCGGGGATGTCGGGTATTCCCTTCCCACCCTTGCGGGGTTCCTTGTACATCACGGTCCTCTTGACTCTGTCCATTTTGCCCCAGACGAAGCCAAACACTGTCCGGGTGATGGCCTTGCAAACGGTGGTATGGGGAGGCCAGGCCTGTGCGGTATATTGGAGCACAGGCAAAACTTCACTCCGCAGGACAAGTGCCTTGCCTTCCATCGTGAGCTTTCTGGAGCTCCACAGTCCGATCTTCGAGTTTATCCTTCCTAGTCGGTCTTGCCAAGACTTAAGGGCCGCTCCTTCCTTCCCGAACCAGACTCCAAGAATTTGAATGAAGTCCGGCTTAACGGCAAAGGGGAAGGGGGCGGAAGAAGCCAGGTGCCATTCCCCGAAGAGCATGGCCTCCGACTTCCCGCAGTTGACTTTTGCCCCCGAAGCTCTGCCGAAGTCCTCGCAGGTCTGGACGAGTGCAGTCACCGAACGCTGGTCAGCGCAGAAGACGGTCACGTCGTCCATGTAGAGCGAGCACTTGACCTCGTGGCGATCTGGTCCTGGTGCGGTGATCCCTCTGATCTCTCCATTCTGCCGGATAGTCTCAGCGAAGAGCTCTATAACACAAACAAAAAGGAGAGGTGAAAGAGGGCAGCCTTGTCTAACCCCTGAAAGAATAGAAAAGGGGTCAGTCTTCCAGCCGTTCACCAACACCGTGCTGTAAATGTCAAAATACATAACGTTAACAAAAGAGCAAAACATCTTCCCCAGACCCAGCCTGCGCAAAACCCTGTCCATGAATGCGTGGGAGACACGGTCGAACGCCTTCTCCTGATCTAAGCTGACCAGGGCGGCGCGGCCCCCGCGGTCCTGGATGTAATGGACCGTGTCTCTCACAAGGGCAAGGCTGTCGGCAATCCTGCGGCCAGGAATGCTGCAGGTCTGGTCCGGATGGACGATCTGCCCCATGACAGGTTTCAGCCTGTTGGCCAGCACCTTGGCGAGGATCTTGTAGTCCACGTTCAGGAGAGAGATGGGACGCCAGTTTTTCAGGTCACATCTCTCCCCCTTCCGCTTATACAAGATCGTGATCATCCCTTCCCTCAACGACGGAGGCATTCTGCCCCCCACCACCATCTCCTCGTACACCTCCAACAGGTCCGGACAGATCAGGTCACCCAGCGCTACGTAGAGCTCGGCCGGGAGACCGTCACTGCCCGGGGTCTTGCCGGGCTTAAAGGATTTAGCGGCAGAGAGCAGCTCCCCCACCGTCAAGGGATCGTCCATAGCCGCTGCACCTGCGGGATCAACAACGTTAGTGACACCTGACAGGAACCTCTCGGCGGCTTCGGGGTCGGATGACTTGGGGGCGTAGAGGTTGCTGTAGAAGTCGTGGACGACCCCCATCACTTCCTCCTTGCCGCTCCTCATGTGTCCGGTCTCATCTCGTAGCTCAGTCAGGGGCGTGTGGCCGGCATGGAGCTTCCTGAAAAAGAAAGAGTTACATTTCTCACCCTTCTCCAGGTTCTCCACCTTGGAACGAAAGACGATTCGCTTGGATTCCTCCTCAAAGTGCCTTTTCAAGCTCTTTTTGGTCTCCTCCAGCTCCTCCCTGACGTCCCAGCCACACTGGAGCAGGTCCTGCAGGGACCGCAGCTCGCGCTGCAGTTTCCTCAAGTCCCACTTCTTCGCACACGCCTGTTGTCTGCCTTTTGCCTGAAAGAAACAACGGAATTCGACTTTAACATATTCCCACCAATCGCTGATGCACTTGAACAGACATTTGTCATTTCGCCATACAAGGTACGCATCCCTAAGTTCCTCCATGACCTCCCTCTGCTCCAACAGGGCACAATTCAACTTCCAGGAGCCTGGGCCAGGTGGGAATCCATGGCCCAGAGTCCCCCGGAATCGAATGGCCCTGTGATCAGAGAAGAAGCAGGGGACCATAGAGTACGACACCTTTCTGACTGCTCTCGAAGTGAAGATGAAGTCTATCCGAGAACGGAGCGAGCCATCGGGGCGGCTCCACGTATAGTTTACGGAGCCGTTCCCGATGGACCCGACAACGTCCTGCAAGGATGCCTCCGTCACCATCTCAATCAGCAGTTTAGACGTCACGTCCAGGTTGGCGGATGTGCCAGAACTGCGCCCGTCCACCTCAATGGGGCAGTTGAAGTCACCACCCAACACTACTGCCCTAGTGGTGGCGAGTTCACAACAAGGTGAGATGTTGTTTACACCTAGTGATGTCAGTGGTATTGAGTGACATCACAGCACAGTGCTAAAGCTCCTGGGCCTGGACACAGCAGCGGCTGCAATATCTCAACGGAGAATACGTTTATATATATATGTGTGTGTGTGCGCGCATATATATATATATATATATATATATATATATATATATATATATTTCTCCGCCGAAATCACTTTTAAACCCATTTCCAGCTTTTTTTCCCTTCTCTTCCTCTTACTTTTTTTTCACGTTTTTTTACGTTTTTCTCCTTTTCGCCTCTTTTCTGGGCGTATTATTCTTCTTTTTCTTCTTTTTTTTCGTCTAATGCATACCCTATCAGTGCAGCAATGCTTATTCAATACCGCCAGCAGATGGAGACACTGGGGGATAATTTTCTGAGGATTTATACTGATTTTTCCTGTCTGAATTTGTCGCACAGAAAGTTGCAGGCCAAATATGTGTGACATTTCTGCGACTTTAGCTTCTAGAGCATTTTTACAACATTATACATAGGTGCTGAATACATAAAAAGCGACTGTTCAGCGACAGACAAGTCGCATCGGCTGAAAGTAGGCCAGAATGTCAGTCCATGTTGGAGCAGGTTTAGATACAGTCTAAAGCATAGATCTCAAAGTCTGTGCACAGAATTTAGCAAGGGCCTCACACCTTCTGATGCATTAGGTAGGTGCACAATAGCATAGCCTAACCCTCTGTACTTTGGTCTATATTGATGCGGGACATAGACAGCCAGCTGATGACCAATCCATTAGTGCAATGGATGGCTGGAAGCATTTGTCTTTGCCTTTGCAATACCACAGAAGCAATGCATGGTCAATGTACAGCAATGACACACCTGTGTGAACAGCCAGGAGACCCCCCATGTTATGTTACATAGTTACATAGTTAGTACGGTCGAAAAAAGACATATGTCCATCAAGTTCAACCAGGGAATTAAGGGGTAGGGGTGTGGCGCGATATTGGGGAAGGGATGAGATTTTATATTTCTTCATAAGCATTAATCTTATTTTGTCAATTAGGAACATTCAGCACCCACCCGCTATAAGGCAGCTGCCTATCATGTCATGCCCTACCTACCTGCACAGGTGTGCTGGCTGCTCAGATGATCCAATTAAGGAGGCCATTTAGTCAGCAGCAGCAGAAGTCCTGTGCCTGGACGCTCCAACAGCGGCCAGACACAAGCAGAAGCAGAAGCAGCAGCAGCAACACCTTTTGTTTTTTGGCTGCAGCAGCAGCAAGGCCCACAGGGCTGGCTAGCTGGCTAGCCAGCAAGCAGGTAGCAATGAAAGTAGGAATCTTTCTTTTTAACCCTGTAAGGGGGTGGTGCACTGTACCCGAAGATACTGCCATATCGGGTCAATGCATAGGGCGACGGAAGCAAGCTTCGAAATCGGCCCCCGTTCTCAAAAATCCATTTAATATATGGTCCCCAGATAGGGGACGTATCAGATATTAAACTGATAAGAACAGATTTTTTTTTTTTTAACTTGGCTACCCCTGAGGGGTATCTTTTTATTTAGAATTCATAAAATTTTATAAAGTTCATTATGATTTTTAAATATAATTTTTTCCAATAAAAACAAATTTTGATAATAAAATCACATATAACAATAAAAGTTCACATAAATACAATCATAATACACTTAAAATGGGCACTTGGTGGCTTTACAAAAGGGCGTTCCATTCATTATAATACCATTTTCTAGCTAATAAAGGATAATATTTCTTGTCTAATAAAAAGTACTGGTACATATCACTAAAACAAAGAGCTAAAACATCATTCACAGATAAAATCTCATGTTTAAAAAGTAAAATGTTTCTGGCATTCCATAGAGCTGCTTTAACACAGTTTATGATCTTCCATGCTATTATCTCTTGAGTCCGTATTGGGCATTCCAGACATCCATAAAAAACAGCTGCAGAGTTTAAGTCCTTTATTTCTGTTATCTTCTTCACCAGAGGGAGTATTTTAGTCCATATCCTTTTTGCATAAAAACAAGTCCAGAAAAGGTGGTACACGGTCTCGGGTTCCTGGCAGCCCTCCCTCGGGCATACTGCAGTGTTGGCCATCCTTCTTCGGTGCTGGAATGCCCGGCATGGAAGACACTCGTGTATGCAGCTCCAGGCAAGATCTTTCTGTGAATTAAAAAGATAAATCATATTTGCCATCTTCCATATTTTCCTGCATTTCTCTTCATTAAAATTATTCACAGGGGCAATAAAACCACTTTCTTTAATATATGTTAGCAGTTTTTTGCTATTAGTTATTTCATTAATACTTTTTCCGTTAAAGTTGTACAGGTTGAAAATTTTCTCTAAAATCTTGTATTGTTGGGGAAGATTAAAAGCATGAGGACAGGGGGGCGTGGCTTGGACGCTGAGCCGAACGGACGCATGCTGAACTTGCTCCGCTCTGAACCGTGTTGTTTAGCATCCTGTTTTCATCCTGGACCTCAGAACTTTGCCTCAGAGACTTCGGAACCGCAGTGGATCGGTGGGGTCCATCATGCCAGCTAATAAGAGCGGTGTGGCGGCAGCCGCGAAGTTGCAGGGTTTCGCGCGCGGCCAAGACCAAGATGGCGCCGGGCCTTCTTCCTCCGCTCCTGCTGAGCCGGTCGCTGACTCCCGCCCGGAGACTCCCTCTACACTGGCCGCTGCCCCGGGGGAGATGACCCTAAGCGAGGTGTCTGCGCAACTTCTGGCTGCCATTACCATGTGCAAAACTTCCCTGACGAGTATGCTGGAGGAGGTGAAGATTGATATTGGCCTAATCAGGCAGGACCTGCACAACCTCCGAGACAGGGTGAGACAGGCTGAAGCTCGTATCTCCTCAGTCGAGGACTCGGTGGCGCCCTTACCTGCTGCGATTTCAGACCTTGAGCGCACTGCGTCGCAATGGAAAGAGAAGGCAGACGATCTGGAGAACCGGCTGCGGAGGAACAACCTCCGAATTGTTGGCCTGCCGGAGCACTCAGAGGGACAGGACCCCGGCTCCTTTGTTGAAAAATGGCTGCGTGAGCTGTTGCCTGATGCCCCGTTCACTACCACCTTCGCGGTGGAGAGGGCACACCAGGTCCCGACTCGCCCCCTCCCGCCAGGGGCCCCGCCGAGGCCGCTTCTAGCCAGAATGCTGAACTGCAACGACCGGGACATCGCCTTACGTCTGCTCCGTCGCCTGCCAGAGCTCACCTTCAATGGGTCTCCGGTGTCGATATTCCCTGACTTCTCCCAGGACCTGCAGAAGAAGCGTGCCACCTTCCAAGCAGTGAAGCGGAAGCTGAGGGACATGGCGATACCCTATTCTATGGTGTACCCAGCCCGACTGAGGGTCGTGGACGGTGAGAGGGCCATCTTCTTCATTACCCCGCAGGAGGCTGACGAGTGGGCCTCAAGGAGGCGCAATGTGAGGCGCTGAGGTCCTGAACGCCATCTGGGCCCGGCTGGGCCCTGCTGTTTATTGCACTGGAGCTCCCGGACTGCCGGTGAACTGTGAGTACTGCTGTCTACAGTGACTTGCTTTTGGGCCCCCTGGTGTACCCCTGTACCCATCTCCCGGTCCCCTCATGGCCTACTCCCCCTTGAGCATATACACTCTGGGAAGCACCCAACTGCCACCTTCACCCGTGGACTTTTACTCTCCGTACCTGCATACCCCACCTGGATACCCCACCCGACCTTGCTGTCTTACCCCCCCCCCCCCCCCCCCCGTGTACTGCCCCTCAGTAACTGTATGCTCCCTCTCATGCCGGACCCATGCAGACCCCTTCCTCATGCTGCCCTGTGCCCAACGGACCCTGCATCCTCTCTGTACCGTTTATCCCTTTCCCCTATGCTGGACTTCCCCGCAGGGGACCTGGTAATACACTGGTGAATGCTGCCATACACCCGTGACTGCAGCAGTTCTGATGACCCGCTACCGCTCTGCTGACGGGACTTGAAGCCCGGTTGATACCTCGGGACTGCATGTTACTCTGAACTGCTCATACTCGCTACACTGTGCGGCATATTGCCCGGATTATGGCCCACCCGTATTTCCCCTTGTTTATGTACCCTAGTTAATTGATGGTGCTGCTGTTTGTCCCTGGTGGCAGATTGTGAGGTCTCGTTTCCCTGCGACCTTGATTTACACGGTTCCCCCCGTATTATACATCTTCTCTGGGCCTTAGGCCATTGGCCTTTTGCATGTTGCATCTGTTTATGACCCTCTTGTTTTGTCTTTGTCTAGTGTTTTGTGTCTGTTTCGTTTTGTGTACGTCCCGGTCGGGCTGCCTGCCCTTTTTCCCTCCTCCCTGCGTTCCTTCTCTGTGGTTTCCCTGCTCCTCCACTCCCTTCTGTCGCCCCCCTACTTGCCCCCTCTTCTACTTTCACGTCGTGTACTCGTTTTACCCCTGTTCCTCTTCTCTCACCATTCCTTTCATTTCAGCTTCACTCTCTCCACATGGCGAATGTTAGGTATCTTTCGTGGAATGTGAGGGGTCTTGGCTGTCCTCGTAAGCGATCTCTGGTGTATGCCACTATACGTAAGTACCAACCAACTGTGGTTTGTTTGCAGGAGACGCACTTAATTGCCCCTAACACTCGGTGGTTGTCTAGGCCCTGGGTGCAATGGACGCTACACTCTTGCCACACCTCACATTCCAGGGGAGTCTCTTTTATGATACACAAATCCCTGAGATGGGAGGCGAGGCACACTCGGGTTGACTCTGAGGGCAGGTTTGTTTTCATTTTTTCACTTATTGACAATTCCCCCTATGTCCTCTTGGGTATTTATGTCCCTCCTCCTGGTGCCCTGGAGGTTCTCCACCAAGCTGCAGTTTTCGCTGCCTCTTTTCCAGGGGCTAGAGTTCTCTGCATGGGTGACTTCAATAATGTGTTGGACCCAGCTTTGGATAGGAGAGGGGTTGGCATTGTTCCTTCCTCTTCCCCGACTCCGCTAAGCGCCCTGGTTCAGGAACTAGGTTGGAGGGACACTTTTCGACATTTGCATCCCCATGCCCGCGTATATTCTTGTCAGGCCGCTAGCGGCAATTCCCTTTCGCGCATAGATATGATGTTGGGTAACCCACTTGTACTCCCTATGGTCCAGGCTGTGGCGTATGTTACTAGGGGGGTCTCCGATCACTCCCCTCTCCTACTGACCCTACAGACCCCTGGCCCTTCTAATATCCGAAGCTGGAAATTAAATCCTTATTGGCTGTCCTTATTTGGCCCTCATGATGGTATACCTGTACAACTATCCATGTTCTTTGTAGATCATAATGGGGTTGACGACCTCATTTTAGTATGGGAAACCACTAAAGCATTCCTACGGGGGTGTTTACAATCGGCCATATCTTATATTAAAAGGGAGGCGATGAGGGAGGAGTCTGAGCTGGGGGACCGTTGTGCTGACCTGGAGAGGACTTACATCACTGACCCGACCGATGACAATAAAACTGTATGGCTGCATGCGGGGCGATAGTACCTACATTGTTTGCAGGAGAAAGCGGCTCGTTAGCTTTTTTTTACCCAACAGAAGGCCTTTGAGATGGGAAATCAGTCCAGTAGATTACTAGCCCACCTTATACACCAGAACGCCCAGTCTCCGACGGTACTACAGGTCCGTTCGGTGGATGGGACTGTATTGACCACTACTTCCCAGATATCTGACAGATTTGTCTCCTTCTACTCTGATTTATACACCTCTCAGGCCACATACTCCTCACGGGAACTGTCTGACTACCTGGATGACATCACATTCCCTCGACTGTCCGCTGTCAGTGCCTCCTCTCTGGAGTCGGAGCTGACTATAGAAGAACTGGAGGATGCCTTGGGTGCCCTGGCGAGAGGTAAGTCGCCGGGCCCCGATGGCATTCCAGTGGAAGTTTACCAGCAATACAAGGAGCAGCTGTCTCCGGTGTTTTGCTGGCCATGTATAACTGTGCGTTTGCCTCTGACGTGCTGCCTGAGTCCTTTTATGATGCTACTATAGTGGTCATTTTGAAGCCGGATAAGGACCCTCTGGAATGTTCTTCGTATAGGCCCATTTCCCTCCTCAATTTAGATTATAAGTTGCTCGCTAAAATACTCTCCCTCCGGTTGAATCGAGTTATTTTGGAAATCATTCATGCAGATCAATCAGGCTTTATGCCTGGGAGGTCCACATCTGATAACATCAGGAGGGTCCAGACACTCACCCAAATAGGTGCTACTGGGGGGAGGGATTGGGCGCTGGCCTCTTTAGACACGGCTAAGGCTTTTGACTCCGTTGAGTGGTCCTTCCTGCTGGAGACTCTTCGGAGATTTGGATTCGGACCTAACTTTATAAAATGGATTTCCCTTTTATATAGATCCCCAAGGGCGCGTATGTCCATCAACGGTGCTCTTTCTCCTTATTTTTCCCTGGGCAGGGGCACGCGACAGGGGTGCCCTATCTCTCCCCTATTATTTGCTATTGCTATTGAACCTTTGGCCCTCCGGATCCGTCAGCATCCGGGATACGCTGGTATAAGCATTGGCTCGAGGGAGGATAGGGTAGGCCTGTATGCTGACGACATGATCTTATTCATGTCTGATCCTGCGTGCACTCTGGCTTTGGGGATTGGCCTTATTGACAACTTTGGGGTTTACTCGGGTCTTAGGATCAATTGGAGCAAGTCGGTGTATATGCCCATCAGAGATTCTCCGGTAGGGAATTGTTTACATGGCCTACGGGTTGTAGATCAGTTCAAATATTTAGGCATCATTATCAACAGGCGGTTTGGGGAGGATCACCAGACGAACATTCTACCTCTTCTATCCTATGTCCGTGCCAAATTCCGGACCTGGGCTGCCCTGCCCCTTTCTGTTGCGGGCCGCATTAATCTCATCAAAATGGTGGTCCTCCCCAAGTGTCTTTATCTGTTAGAGCATGCGTCAGCCATAGTACCAGTCTCCTTTTTTAGGCAGCTGCATTCTCTCTTTCCCCCGTTTATTTGGGGCTCTAATAGATCCAAGCTGAAACTGACCACATTGCAACGACCTAGAACTCAGGGAGGTATGTCACTACCCGATCTACAGCTATACTACATGGCTGGCCAGCTCAGGTATCTTAGACACTGGGTTTCCTTGCAGCCCCTCCCCAATAGTGAGCATCACCTTGCCCACAGTCTACACCTCTCTCACCTGTGGCCCGTCTTGGAGGGTAGGGTTGGTCTGGGGGGCCCTTGGCTTCCTTTGCATAGACTGGCCCTGAAACTCTGGACCTATGCTAAACGTTTATTTGCCTTTACGGACAACCTGTTGGATAGACAACTGTGGCATGATCCTACGTTGCCGCACTTCTCTGACCAACTGGATCCGCACTTTTGGAGGTCCTATGGTGTGATCTCCGTTGGTGATGTCTATGATGGTAGTGCCTTTAGGGACTTCCAGTACTTTATTGACGTTAAATCTGTCCCCAGACGATCATTTTACCGATACCTCCAGCTCAGACACGCCTTCCAAGTACAATTCCCTGGGTCTAGTGCTCCATTCTCTCACTTCCCAGTTATTGGGGTGTTCACCACTCAGGGGCCCCGGGGACTTATATCGGCTCTATATACTGCCCTTTTGAATGCTAAGATGGGGGGGAGCCGCTGTCGGTCGAGGCGCGCTGGAGGAGCTGTGTAGCTGACATGACTGATGAGGAGTGGGATGATGCCCTCTCCTCACATCTGTACGTCTCACCTTCTATCAACAACAGACTGATTCAGCTGTACATGTTCCACCAGTCGTACCTCACCCCGATACGCTTGACTAAAATGGGTAGGCGCCCAGACTCATCTTGCCACCGTTGTGGACATCCTGACTCTGACTTTATGCACATGATGTGGTCCTGCCATTATATAGCATCATTCTGGTCCGAGGTGATACAGTTTCTTACTTCCTTAACTCGACGACCGGTGCCGATGCTCCCGAGGCACTGCCTTTTGGGTCTTTTTGATGAGGAACTGTGGTCGCCAACTGAGATCATCTTCCTCAGGGAGGTTCTCTTCCTTGCACGCAAGGCCATAGCATTGCGTTGGATGGACTCTAGGACTCCCACGGTTGCTGGTTGGAAGGCCCTCGTGAACACCTCAGTGAACTATGAATATCTGGTTTACAAACATCGTAAGAACCCTGCCAAGTTCTATAAAATATGGGCGTCCTGGTGTGCCTCCCCCCATGCTCAATACACGGTGTCCAGGTTCTTGGCAGCAAGAGACCTCATTCTATCACAGTCTTCTTCCCCGGCTACTTGATTTCTCTTTTCTCGTCTGACCTAGGCTGATATTTCCCCCCTTCTTTGTTTCTCTTTCTCCTTTCCCCCTTACTTTCTCTTTCCCCCCCCTTTTTTTTTTTCTTTTCTCTCTCTCCTTCTCATCTCCCTCTTCCTCTTCCCCCTTCCTCCCTGACCTGGACGGATTTGTGTGATGTTTTTGCGTTTGTAGTGTCTCGTCTTTGTGTTTGTCTTTGTTTCCCTTTCCATAGTTCTTGAGTTCCCACCAAACGGTGGTTGGTTTTAATGTTTTCTGTGTTTTAGTTGATTCATTGCTGATGTAACTGCTCGTGTCATGCTGATGAATGATCATCCTTCTTCCGGCACGGTGTCGGATGATACCTGTATTTCTCACCGCCAGCTTTTGATACTTTTCGTATGTATTTATTGTGTTGAGCACTTACATTGCAATAAAAACAGTTTAAAAAAAAAGCATGAGGACAGCTTAAAACAGTTTTAAACCACCCATTCCTCCTCATAAAAAAACCTGTATTAAAACGGATAAAATATGACCAGTAACTATCCTTAAAAAGTGTGCTAACACACATGCTAAAAAACTTGGTAAAAAGGAACGCCCTGATGTCGGGGAAGTCCTTTCCACCCATACCTTTTGGCATCATGACGATCTCTCTTCTCAATTTTTCACTCTTGGAGCTCCATAAAAAGGTAAAACATGCTTTAATAATTTTATTTAAAATCAATTCGGGGGGTGGAAAGACCATGCTAAGATACAATAAAATGGGTAAAATCACCATCTTTGTAACTAAAACCTTCCCCTCCATCGTTAGCTTTCTCATGTTCCACATACAAATTTTTGTGTTTATTTTTTGAGCCACCAAGTCCCAGCTATTAAAACCATTGTTTGACTCACTGAAGGAGACCCCTAAAATCTGCACAGACTCAGACACAGGAATGGGTAAATCCCTTAAAAACAGTCCTCCTATATTTAAAACACTGCTTTTATTAAAATTTACCTTAAAACCGGAGGCGCAACAAAAAAATTCAACTTGCTTTAGGGCTTTTTGAAGCGATGGGGTGTCCCTTCCGAGCACTGCCACATCGTCCATGTACCCCACTACTTTAGCCTCTAGTCCCCCTCCTCCCGGCAGGGGGACCCCTCTTATTTGCTTATCTCTCCTCAAGGTGCATAGTAGAGGCTCAAGCGCACATATGAAAAGTAGTGGGGACAAAGGACACCCCTGCTTCACTCCGGAATTTAAAATCACATCCTGTATCTTAAAACCGTTAACTAAAATCTTGCTTGTGCAGTTTTTATAAAAGGCCTTAAGAGACAATAAAAAGCCTTCAGGTATACCCATTTTCTCTAAAACCTTAAAAAGATAAAAATGTGACACTCTGTCAAAAGCCTTCTCGAAGTCTAAGGATAAAATGGCTAGTTTTCCGTTTCTAGACTTTGTGTCACTAATCACATCTTTTAAAAGGTTAAGATTTTCCCATATGCTCCTCCCAGGCACCCCACATGTCACGATGCCGGCTGGCAGGAGGTGGATCCTCTGTGCCAGAGAGGGATTGGCGTGGACCGTGCTAGTGGACCGGTTCTAAGTCACTACTGGTATTCACCAGAGCCCGCCGCAAAGCGGGATGGTCTTGCTGCGGCGGTAGTGACCAGGTCGTATCCACTAGCAACGGCTCAACCTCTCTGACTGCTGAAGATAGGCGCGGTACAAGGGAGTAGACAGAAGCAAGGTCGGACGTAGCAGAAGGTCGGGGCAGGCAGCAAGGATCGTAGTCAGGGGCAACGGCAGGAGGTCTGGAACACAGGCTAGGAACACACAAGGGAACGCTTTCACTAGGCACAAGGGCAACAAGATCCGGCGAGGGAGTGCAGGGGAAGTGAGGTATATATAGGGAGTGCACAGGTGAACACACTAATTAGAACCACTGCGCCAATCAGCGGCGCAGTGGCCCTTTAAATCGCAGAGACCCGGCGCGCGCGCGCCCTAGGGAGCGGGGCCGCGCGTGCCGGGACAGGACCGACGGAGAGCGAGTCAGGTACGGGAGCCGGGGTGCGCATCGCGAGCGGGCGCCACCCGCATCGCGAATCGCATCCCGGCTGGAGGCGGTATCGCAGCGCACCCGGTCAGTGGATCTGACCGGGGCGCTGCAGTAGCGAGAGTGTAGCGAGCGCTCCGGGGAGGAGTGGGGACCCGGAGCGCTCGGCGTAACAGTACCCCCCCTTGGGTCTCCCCCTCTTCTTTGAGCCTGAGAACCTGAGGACCAGACTTTTATCTAGGATATTGTCCTCAGGTTCCCAGGATCTCTCTTCAGGACCACAGCCCTCCCAGTCAACCAGAAAAAAGGTTTTCCCTCTGACCTTTTTGGAGGCCAGTATCTCCTTTACAGGAAAGATGTCCGAAGAACCGGAGACAGGAGTGGGAGAAATAAGTTTAGGAGAGAAACGGTTGAGGATGAGTGGTTTAAGAAGAGAGACATGAAAGGCATTAGGAATACGAAGAGAAGGAGGAAGAAGAAGTTTGTAAGAGACAGGATTAATCTGGCACAAAACTTTGAAAGGACCAAGATAGCGTGGTCCCAATTTGTAGCTGGGAACACGGAAGCGGACATATTTAGCGGAGAGCCATACCTTGTCTCCGGGAGAAAAAATGGGGGGAGCTCTTCTTTTCTTATCAGCAAACTTCTTCATGCGTGATGAAGCCTGTAAGAGAGAATTTTGGGTCTCTTTCCATATGGTGGAAAGATCACGAGTTATTTCATCCACAGCGGGCAAACCAGAGGGCAAGGGAGTAGGGAGGGGGGGGAAGAGGGTGACGGCCGTACACCACGAAAAATGGGGATTTGGAAGAAGATTCAGAGACTCTGAAGTTATACGAGAATTCGGCCCATGGTAGAAGATCTGCCCAGTCATCCTGGCGGGAGGAAACAAAATGCCGTAAATAATCACCCAGGACCTGGTTAATTCTTTCTACTTGCCCATTGGATTGAGGATGATAAGCAGAAGAAAAGTTTAATTTAATCTTGAGTTGTTTACAAAGAGCCCTCCAGAATTTTGACACGAATTGGACGCCTCTATCCGAGACGATCTGCGTGGGCAACCCGTGAAGACGAAAAATGTGTATAAAAAATTTTTTGCCAACTGAGGCGCTGAAGGAAGACCAGGAAGAGGAATAAAATGTGCCATCTTGGAAAATCGATCAACGACCACCCAAACAACAGTGTTGCCACGGGATGGGGGTAAGTCTGTAATAAAGTCCATACCAATCAGAGACCAAGGCTGTTCGGGGACAGGCAGAGGGTGAAGGAGACCAGCAGGCTTCTGGCGAGGAGTCTTGTCCCGGGCACAGACAGTGCAGGCCCGCACAAAATCAACAACATCCGTCTCCAGAGTCGGCCACCAATAGAAACGAGAGATGAGTTGCACGGATTTCTTGATGCCCGCATGGCCTGCGAGATGGGAGGAGTGACCCCATTTGAGGATTCCGAGGCGTTGGCGTGGAGAGACGAAGGTCTTCCCTGGAGGAGTTTGCCTGATGGAGGCTGGAGAAGTGGAGATCAGGCAGTCAGGAGGAATGATGTGTTGCGGAGAGAGCTCTACTTCCGAGGCATCCGAGGAACGAGAGAGAGCATCGGCCCTGATGTTCTTATCGGCAGGGCGAAAGTGAATTTCAAAATTAAACCGGGCAAAGAACAGAGACCACCTGGCCTGGCGAGGATTCAGCCGTTGGGCGGACTGGAGATAGGAGAGATTCTTGTGATCGGTGTAAATAATAACTGGAAATTTTGATCCCTCCAGCAGATGCCTCCATTCCTCAAGTGCTAATTTAATGGCCAGTAGCTCTCGATCCCCGATGGAGTAGTTCCTCTCCGCCGGAGAGAAGGTCCTAGAAAAAAAACCACAGGTAACAGCATGCCCGGAAGAATTTTTTTGTAGAAGAACCGCTCCAGCTCCTACTGAGGAGGCATCAACCTCCAATAGGAAGGGTTTAGATGGGTCAGGTCTGGAGAGCACGGGAGCAGAAGAAAAGGCAGACTTGAGCCGTTTAAAGGCGTCTTCCGCTTGAGGAGGCCAGGACTTAGGATTGGCATTCTTCTTGGTTAAAGCCACGATAGGAGTCACAATGGTGGAAAAATGTGGAATAAATTGTCTGTAATAATTGGCGAACCCCAAAAAACGTTGGATAGCACGGAGTCCGGAGGGGCGTGGCCAATCTAAGACGGCAGAGAGTTTGTCTGGATCCATTTGTAGTCCCTGGCCAGAGACCAAGTATCCTAGGAAAGGAAGAGATTGACATTCAAACAGACATTTCTCCATTTTGGCATAAAGTTGATTGTCACGAAGTCTCTGAAGAACCATGCGGACATGCTGGCGGTGTTCTTCTAGGTTGGCAGAAAAAATCAGAATATCGTCCAGATACACAACAACACAGGAATATAAGAGATCACGAAAAATTTCATTAACAAAGTCTTGGAAGACGGCAGGGGCGTTGCACAGGCCAAAGGGCATGACCAGATACTCAAAGTGTCCATCTCTAGTGTTAAATGCCGTTTTCCATTCATCCCCCTCCCTGATGCGGATGAGATTATAAGCACCTCTTAAGTCCAGTTTGGTAAAGATGTGGGCACCTTGGAGGCGATCAAAGAGTTCAGAGATAAGAGGTAGAGGGTAGCGGTTCTTTACCGTGATTTTATTAAGACCGCGGTAGTCAATGCAAGGACGTAGGGAGCCATCTTTTTTGGACACAAAGAAAAATCCAGCTCCGGCAGGAGAGGAGGATTTGCGGATAAACCCCTTTTTTAAATTTTCCTGGATGTACTCAGACATAGCAAGAGTCTCTGGGGCGGACAGAGGATAAATTCTGCCCCGGGGTGGAGTAGTGCCCGGGAGGAGGTCAATAGGACAGTCATAAGGCCTGTGAGGAGGAAGAGTCTCAGCTTGTTTTTTGCAAAACACATCAGCAAAGTCCATATAGGCCTTAGGGAGACCGGTTACAGGGGGAACCACAGGGTCACGGCAGGGAGTACTGGGAACCGGTTTAAAGCAGTCCTTGAAACAAGAGATACCCCAGCTCTTGATCTCCCCTGTGGACCAATCCAGGGTTGGGGAATGGCGTTGGAGCCACGGTA
Organism: Hyla sarda; assembly: GCF_029499605.1. Lineage (NCBI taxonomy): Eukaryota > Metazoa > Chordata > Amphibia > Anura > Hylidae > Hyla > Hyla sarda. The sequence goes on from NW_026609824.1 coordinate 199,382, forward strand.
GTCCAAGGAGAATTTCGGAAGTGCAATTGGGGAGGACCAAGAACTCAATTTTTTCTTGATGAGGTCCGATGCACATTAGAAGGGGCTCCGTGCGGTAACGTATGGTACAGTCCAATCTTTCATTGTTAACACAATTGATGTAGAGGGGTCTGGCGAGACTGGTTACCGGGATGTTGAACCTGTTGATGAGAGAGGCCAAAATAAAGTTTCCTGCAGATCCGGAATCCAAGAAGGCCATAGTAGAGAAGGAGAAGGTAGATGCAGATATCCGCACAGGCACAGTAAGACGTGGAGAAGCAGAGTTGACATCAAGGACTGTCTCACTTTTGTGCGGAGTCTGCGTGCGTCTTTCCAGGCGGGGAGGACAGATAGGACAATCCTTCAGGAAGTGTTCGGTACCGGCACAGTACAGGCAGAGATTCTCCATGCGGCGTCGTGTCCTCTCTTGAGGTGTCAGGCGAGACCGGTCAACTTGCATAGCCTCCACGGCGGGAGGCACAGGAACGGATTGCAGAGGACCAGAGGAGAGAGGAGCCGGGGAGAAAAAACGCCTCGTGCGAACAAAGTCCATATCCTGGCGGAGCTCCTGACGCCTTTCGGAAAAACGCATGTCAATGCGAGTGGCAAGATGAATGAGTTCATGTAGATTAGCAGGAATTTCTCGTGCGGCCAGAACATCTTTAATGTTGCTGGATAGGCCTTTTTTAAAGGTCGCGCAGAGGGCCTCATTATTCCAGGATAGTTCAGAAGCAAGAGTACGGAATTGTATGGCGTACTCGCCAACGGAAGAATTACCCTGGACCAGGTTCAGCAGGGCAGTCTCAGCAGAGGAGGCTCGGGCAGGTTCCTCAAAGACACTACGAATTTCCGAGAAGAAGGAGTGTACAGAGGCAGTGACGGGGTCATTGCGGTCCCAGAGCGGTGTGGCCCATGACAGAGCTTTTCCAGACAGAAGGCTGACTACGAAAGCCACCTTAGACCTTTCAGTAGGAAACTGGTCCAACATCATCTCCAAGTGCAGGGAACATTGTGAAAGAAAGCCACGGCAAAAGTTAGAGTCCCCATCAAATTTATCCGGCAAGGATAGTCGAAGGCCTGAAGCGGCCACTCGCTGCGGAGGAGGTGCAGGAGCTGGCGGAGGAGATGATTGCTGAAGCTGTGGTAGTAGCTGCTGTAGCATCACGGTCAGTTGAGACAGCTGGTGGCCTTGTTGCGCTATCTGTTGTGACTGCTGGGCGACCACCGTGGTGAGGTCAGCGACAACTGGCAGAGGTACTTCAGCGGGATCCATGGCCGGATCTACTGTCACGATGCCGGCTGGCAGGAGGTGGATCCTCTGTGCCAGAGAGGGATTGGCGTGGACCGTGCTAGTGGACCGGTTCTAAGTCACTACTGGTATTCACCAGAGCCCGCCGCAAAGCGGGATGGTCTTGCTGCGGCGGTAGTGACCAGGTCGTATCCACTAGCAACGGCTCAACCTCTCTGACTGCTGAAGATAGGCGCGGTACAAGGGAGTAGACAGAAGCAAGGTCGGACGTAGCAGAAGGTCGGGGCAGGCAGCAAGGATCGTAGTCAGGGGCAACGGCAGGAGGTCTGGAACACAGGCTAGGAACACACAAGGGAACGCTTTCACTAGGCACAAGGGCAACAAGATCCGGCGAGGGAGTGCAGGGGAAGTGAGGTATCTATAGGGAGTGCACAGGTGAACACACTAATTAGAACCACTGCGCCAATCAGCGGCGCAGTGGCCCTTTAAATCGCAGAGACCCGGCGCGCGCGCGCCCTAGGGAGCGGGGCCGCGCGCGCCGGGACAGGACCGACGGAGAGCGAGTCAGGTACGGGAGCCGGGGTGCGCATCGCGAGCGGGCGCCACCCGCATCGCGAATCGCATCCCGGCTGGAGGCGGTATCGCAGCGCACCCGGTCAGTGGATCTGACCGGGGCGCTGCAGTAGCGAGAGTGTAGCGAGCGCTCCAGGGAGGAGCGGGGACCCGGAGCGCTCGGCGTAACACCACAGACCTGATTTGAATGGATTATTTTCTCTATTACACTTTTTAATCTATTTGCGCACAGTTTTGCCATCACTTTGTAGTCACAGTTGAGGAGGGTGATTGGTCTCGAGTTCTTTAGATCTGACCGGTCTCCCTTTTTGAACAGCAGGGAGACATCACCCTTCCTCCATGAACCTGGGAGGGCTTTTGTTTTAAATACTTCCGTAAAAAGGGAAAAAAGGTCATCTTTTAAAATACCATAAAAAATGACATAAAACTCAATGGGTATACCGTCAGGACCAGGCACCTTACCGGATTTAAAACTCCTGATCGTCTCTAAAACCTCCTGTTCCGAGATCTCCCTCTGTAAAAGAGACTGGGACACAGGGTCTAAAACATTGGTAATCTCCTTCAATGAGTCATTCATAAAATCAATATCAATATTTTTTGTATTAAAAAAATCCGCATAAAATGAATGTACCCTTTTTAAAATACCCTGTACATCTTTTTCTCCTTGTATATTATCAATTAACACCTTTTTATCCGTTACTTTCTTAAAAAAGTACCTGGAGCAGGTCTCGTTCTCTTCAAGGTGCTTTATTTTGGATCTGAAAATTATCTCTTTTCCCTTCTGCTCCAGGCACTGTTTTATTTCTTTTTTTAAGTCAGTAATTTCTCTATAAACCTCTATACCATTGTCTCTGAATTTGTACAGGGTCTGCAGACGGGTATTTAGAAGGGAGTAAAACTCACGCTTCTCTTTAGCTCTAGAGATCCCTACTCTAATAAAAAACTCTTTTATGATTGTTTTCATTTTCTCCCACCATATACTGATGGGAGTGTTAGGATCTCTTACCCGTCTGCAGTCCTTGTAGAAGTTGATAAAATCGGATAAAACCTGCGGATCTTCTAAAAGGGATACATTCATCTTCCAAGCATTCCTCCCAGTCTTTTTTCTAAAATCACTCTTCACCTTAAAAGATAAAAGTTTGTGATCAGAAAAAACATTGGTTAAAACATCACACTTAAAAGGCAGTACTTGATAAGAACAGAAGATAAAATCGATCCTGGAGCTGCAGTTTGTGTTGCTCCAGGTCACACCGTTTCTTTCTGGTAAAATACTATTGCATTTCTTAAAAACATCAGTAAGTCTAAAATCAATAATCATATTTTTTAACATAGAAGATGTTTTATCATAGTTTCTACTTACTGAATTGGTAAAACGGTGCTCCCCCCTTAAAATACAATTAAAATCACCTGCTAAAATAAGAGGTTCAGAATCATTGATAAAAAGGGGTAAAATCTCTAACATCCGTGCTCTATCATTTTTATTGGGTGAACCATAAAAATTTAAAAACTGCCATTTAATACCATCAATAAAAGCTTTAACCAATAAAATTCTGCCTGGTAAAATCTCATGAATAAAATCAATAAAAGCATTTCCTTTAAAAAGTATGGCGACCCCTGCTGATCTGGATTCGTTAGATCCAGACCAGACTGATGGACCGTGTACCCAATCTTTTTTATACTTTTCATAATTTAAACTATGCGGGATGCCGCACTCCTGCAGGAAAACCACAGAAGCAGCAAAAATAGACAAGTAGTTAAAAAGGGCAACCCGTTTCGCTCGTGAACTTATGCTTCTTACATTCATAGACAATCCGGACAACTCAGCCATTGGAGATGTAAAAAAGAAAAGGAAGGCTCAGATAACAAACTAAAAACCAGATTGCGCACTGGAGCTCTCGTTACCCCCCACCTCCGACTCTACCGTACACATAGAGGAAGCCGGAGAGGAACCACCATCGCTCGAGCAGCCCCCCTCTTCCAAGACCACAGGTGTATTGACGGAGTACATTGGTAAGAACAGCTTCTGGGCTCCATTCTCTTTTTCGGCGTCCACCTCTTGCCCCTCCATAGGGGTCGGGTGCGTACTTAGGTCCGTTTCCGGGACCTCGGAGATGGTCAACCCTGAAACCTCCTCCTGGCTGGGAGGAGGAGGGGTATCCACCGCTGGGACCTGTGGAGGAGCTTCACTTGGAGCCCCCGTCACGACAGGAACTTCCATCTGCTCCTCCTGGACCACCTCCGAGTCCGGACGCCCTTTGGAGCCCCTTCGTCTTTTCACCTTTGCTACTCCGTCCGGGTTTTCACACTCAGGGGGACCCCGAGCAGGAGGACCTTCCGGGGTGGAATCGGGCACCTCTCGCTCTTCCACCTTCTCTGAGGTATCTGCCCGATCCCCTCTCGCATTTCTCTTCCCCGGCCTCCTCTCTATTGGGGTCCCCCTTTCCCCCTGTGCCTCTTTCTCCTGGGGTTCTTTTGGGGGGGCCGTGGTCTCCATCTCACAGCTTACCTCTTCTTGTGGGGGGTGCTCCTCCTCTCTGGCTTTTCCCCAGGCTGGTTTCCGGACGTCTCTCTTGGGTTGCCCTTGCTGTTCTGTGGTTTTTTTTGGTCTGTGGGGACAGGAAGCATACACGTGACCAAAGTGACGGCAAAAATTACATCTCAAACCCTTATCACATTTTTCTGTTTCATGTTGCATGCTTCCACATTTCTTACAGGAACTTTCACAATTTTCCTTTATGTGCCCATAACGTTGGCACCTTCTGCAGAAGTTTGGCATTCCCGCAAAAAAGAGGTCGCCATACACATTGTATAATTTAAAACGAGCAGGCGGTAAAAGTATCCCCCCTGGGAGGGTGGGGTCTTTGTTGCACGTGACTTGATATCGCCATTTTGAGGTCCAGACACCACAGTCGTTCATGATTTTTCCTCTGAACTCCACCTTTTTAAAGTAGGCTGTCAGGAACCCATCGATCTCTCTCTGATTTACAAAAGGGGAGTACATCTTCACGACAATCAACTTGGTTTCATCTAGGACGTGCTCGACAATTTGGATACCCTTAAGCCTCGGATCATCTTGCTTTGGAATTCTCATTACCGCATCTAAGAATACGCCTTCCCCTATGAAAGTGCAGTCGTAGATCCTCCGCTTAGGGTAATCCTGGATGGCCAAAATCTCTCGCTTACGAACATTAAGAATCTTGTCGAGCACGTCCTCTATCACGAACCTCATGCCACGTGCATCCGCCGCATCACCTGTGAGAATGACCCGCACAGTGTGTTTAATCCGGGCATAAGCCGGTACCGAACCAGGATCTAGATCTTCATCCATGGTTCATTCGTGTTTTGGTCTGGTTCTCTCCGCTCCAACCAACCAGCCAATTCGCTCAAACCTCTCTCCACCCGAAGGCTTTGAGAGGCGATCGCAACCCGTTACCCTGGGACTAAGCCCTCTCCCCAATAGCAACAAGTGGGTGAAGCCCAGGCAATAAACCTGGGCGATCCCACAAGGCCGAGGAGAGGGGTACCCGAGTACCTTCTGACCAGATCTCCTGTATTACTACACTTGATCTTAGCCAAAAGGCCGAGAAGCGATAACCGTGAAAGGGGCGGGCCCAACAAGGTCCCCTTCATGGGCACTATCACTGCTTGCTGTCAGGGAGGCTGCCAGACAATTTCCCATGCACACTCTGGGCTGGGGGGCAGTCAACCACCAGTACACACAGCAGAACCTAAACCCATACCATTATTACTAAGCAGCAAGACAGGGGCCCATTGCACTCCCACGGGGCCTTTTTAAATGCAATCCATAACCCGGATATGCCAGGAACCCTTCTTACTCCTCCTACTTGCATGTGACACTGGGCTTAGGATCTGCATAGGAAACACACACACAAGCACACACCTACCTTTGTTGCCTGCAGATGCCTCCTTGGCTGTCCCCAAACGGTATCAAACCAACACCCACGGGAAGCTGTAAGCATAGAGGACATGCCTGCACCCTATTGGACTTACCTGTGTGGGTTAAATCCGGGTTATTTGACAACCTATGGCGGTGATGGTTCTGCTCAGGCAGAGCAGTGCTGATGCTCCTCATAAAGCTGTCGCTGCTGTGAAGGTTCTAGGTGACATCACAATCCCTATGGTTACATACACAACAAAGCTGGGTTGTTGTTGTTTACACTCTGCAAGGCCTGTGAAAGTGAGTGACATCATAGCACTGGAGTTCTGAGGGTTCTAGATGGATGCAACAATCTCCTGTTGCTTCTATGTAGGCCATAATAGACGACATCACCAAACAGCTCCATAGTCACATACACAGCAAAGGTGAGATGTTGTTTACACCTAGTGATGTCAGTGGTATTGAGTGACATCACAGCACAGTGCTAAGGCTCCTGGGCCTGGACACAGCAGCGGCTGCAATATCTCAACGGAGAATACGTTTATATATATGTGTGTGTGTGCGCGTATATATATATATATATATATATATATATATATATATATATATATTTCTCCGCCGAAATCACTTTTAAACCCATTTCCACCTTTTTTTCCCTTCTCCTCCTCTTACTTTTTTTTCACGTTTTTTTACGTTTTTCTCCTTTTCGCCTCTTTTCTGGGCGTATTATTCTTCTTTTTCTTCTTTTTTTCGTCTAATGCATACCCCATCAGTGCAGCAATGCTTATTCAATACCGCCAGCAGATGGAGACACTGGGGGATAATTTTCTAAGGATTTGTACTGATTTTTCCTGTCTGAATTTGTCGCACAGAAAGTTGCAGGCCAAATATGTGTGACATTTCTGCGACTTTAGCTTCTAGAGCATTTTTACAACATTATACATAGGTGCTGAATACATAAAAAGCGACTGTTCAGTGACAGACAAGTCGCATCGGCTGAAAGTAGGCCAGAATGTCAGTCCATGTTGGAGCAGGTTTAGATACAGTCTAAAGCATAGATCTCAAAGTCTGTGCACAGAATTTAGCAAGGGCCTCGCACCTTCTGATGCATTAGGTAGGTGCACAATAGCATAGCCTAACCCTCTGTACTTTGGTCTATATTGATGCGGGACATAGACAGCCAGCTGATGACCAATCCATTAGTGCAATGGATGGCTGGAAGCATTTGTCTTTGCCTTTGCAATACCACAGAAGCAATGCATGGTCAATGTACAGCAATGACACACCTGTGTGAACAGCCAGGAGACCCCCCCCATGTTATGTTACATAGTTACATAGTTAGTACGGTCGAAAAAAGACATATGTCCATCAAGTTCAACCAGGGAATTAAGGGGTAGGGGTGTGGCGCGATATTGGGGAAGGGATGAGATTTTATATTTCTTCATAAGCATTAATCTTATTTTGTCAATTAGGAACATTCAGCACCCACCCGCTATAAGGCAGCTGCCTATCATGTCATGCCCTACCTGCACAGGTGTGCTGGCTGCTCAGATGATCCAATTAAGGAGGCCATTTAGTCAGCAGCAGCAGAAGTCCTGTGCCTGGACGCTCCAACAGCGGCCAGACACAAGCAGAAGCAGAAGCAGCAGCAGCAGCAGCACCACATTTTGTTTTTTGGCTGCAGCAGCAGCAAGGCCCACAGGGCTGGCTAGCTGGCTAGCCAGCAAGCAGGTAGCAATGAAAGTAGGAATCTTTCTTTTTAACCCTGTAAGGGGGTGGTGCACTGTACCCGAAGATACTGCCATATCGGGTCAATGCATAGGGCGACGGAAGCAAGCTTCGAAATCGGCCCCCGTTCTCAAAAATCCATTTAATATATGGTCCCCAGATAGGGGACGTATCAGATATTAAACTGATAAGAACAGATTTTTGATTGAAAGAGCTTTATTTACCGTTCAGTCATTACAAGTCGTACAATAAATTACAGTCACACAAAGCATGATAGTACAATACACAGCAAAGGTTCCCTAAGCTATACATCGCACACCATGCTACTCTAACATTCAGCTCAATCCTGCAATAGAAAGGCACAAGAGATCAAACAAAAACCAAATAATACAATCTGTGATCGGGGTAGGGGTGTGGGCGACTATGTGGGGGTAGGGAGGGGGCGGATCACAGGGCCAAACTGTTGGGCTGTATCTTCAGGGAGACATGGGAGAAGGAGAGGGGTCTTCACTCCTCTTCTTCCTCATCAACGGCCGAGCTGTCCAAGATGGAATAGTCTCTAAGCAGGTTCTTGATGAACCTGCGGCAGTCCCGGACGGACATGTTTTCCCTGTTGATCACGAGGCGGTTCCTGGCAAGCCACACTGCGTCCTTAAAACAGTTCATAAGGCGCCAGGCCTCCTGGATGGCCTCCACGTCGTGGGTCCCAGGGAACAGGCCGTAAAGGCCCGAATGGTACTATAGGCAGCTCCTGGGCACTGAGTCTCTGAGTTCCTGTTCTAGGGCGTCCAACAGACCCTGTGCAAAGGGGCACTGCCAAAACACGTGGAAAGATGTTTCCTCCACGTAGGGGCAACGGGGGCAGTACCGGGTCTTGCACAGGTTGCGGGCATGCATGAATGACCTGAGAGAGAGACCTCCCATGACGGCCATCCACGACAAGTCCTTGTGTCCATTGGTAAGCCGCTTTGAGGCCACATTGTTCCAAACTGTCTCTGCAGTGGCTGCGGGGAGTCCCGGAACCAGCTCGGTCAAGTCCTTAGCTCGGATGAGCTTGTGGATTGTCTTCGGCTTCCATAGGTCGGGTTTCAGTCCTTCCAGCTGGTGCTCCCTCACAAACCGGACAACATCCCCATAGAACCAGGGAGTGTTCCAGTTGTAAGGGATGGAGCTGTCCCACTTGTCCCAGCCCAGCTGTCTCCAGAGGGGCATGAGAAGCAAGCGAGACATGGACCTGCCCGCTGAGCCAGTCTTTTCAACAAGAGTCCGCTGCACCGTGACACATGCAAAGGAGGCCCTCAGCAGAGCGGGGATGTCGGGTATTCCCTTCCCACCCTTGCGGGGTTCCTTGTACATCACGGTCCTCTTGACTCTGTCCATTTTGCCCCAGACGAAGCCAAACACTGTCCGGGTGATGGCCTTGCAAACGGTGGTATGGGGAGGCCAGGCCTGTGCGGTATATTGGAGCACAGGTAAAACTTCACTCCGCAGGACAAGTGCCTTGCCTTCCATCGTGAGCTTTCTGGAGCTCCACAGTCCGATCTTCGAGTTTATCCTTCCTAGTCGGTCTTGCCAGGACTTAAGGGCCGCTCCTTCCTTCCCGAACCAGACTCCAAGAATTTGAATGAAGTCCGGCTTAATAGTAAAGGGGAAGGGGGCGGAAGAAGCCAGGTGCCATTCCCCGAAGAGCATGGCCTCCGACTTCCCGCAGTTGACTTTTGCCCCCGAAGCTCTGCCGAAGTCCTCGCAGGTCTGGACGAGTGCAGTCACCGAACGCTGGTCAGCGCAGAAGACGGTCACGTCGTCCATGTAGAGCGAGCACTTGACCTCGTGGCGATCTGGTCCTGGTGCGGTGATCCCTCTGATCTCTCCATTCTGCCGGATAGTCTCAGCGAAGAGCTCTATAACACAAACAAAAAGGAGAGGTGAAAGAGGGCAGCCTTGTCTAACCCCTGAAAGAATAGAAAAGGGGTCAGTCTTCCAGCCGTTCACCAACACCGTGCTGTAAATGTCAAAATACATAACGTTAACAAAAGAGCAAAACATCTTCCCCAGACCCAGCCTGCGCAAAACCCTGTCCATGAATGCGTGGGAGACACGGTCGAACGCCTTCTCCTGATCTAAGCTGACCAGGGCGGCGCGGCCCCCGCGGTCCTGGATGTAATGGACCGTGTCTCTCACAAGGGCAAGGCTGTCGGCAATCCTGCGGCCAGGAATGCTGCAGGTCTGGTCCGGATGGACGATCTGCCCCATGACAGGTTTCAGCCTGTTGGCCAGCACCTTGGCGAGGATCTTGTAGTCCACGTTCAGGAGAGAGATGGGACGCCAGTTTTTCAGGTCACATCTCTCCCCCTTCCGCTTATACAAGATCGTGATCATCCCTTCCCTCAACGACGGAGGCATTCTGCCCCCCACCACCATCTCCTCGTACACCTCCAACAGGTCCGGACAGATCAGGTCACCCAGCGCTACGTAGAGCTCGGCCGGGAGACCGTCACTGCCCGGGGTCCTGCCGGGCTTAAAGGATTTAGCGGCAGAGAGCAGCTCCCCCACCGTCAAGGGATCGTCCATAGCCGCCGCACCTGCGGGATCAACAACGTTAGTGACACCTGACAGGAACCTCTCGGCGGCTTCGGGGTCGAATGACTTGGGGGCGTAGAGGTTGCCGTAGAAGTCGTGGACGACCCCCATCACTTCCTCCTTGCCGCTCCTCATGTGTCCGGTCTCATCTCGTAGCTCAGTCAGGGGCGTGTGGCCGGCATGGAGCTTCCTGAAAAAGAAAGAGTTACATTTCTCACCCTTCTCCAGGTTCTCCACCTTGGAACGAAAGACGATTCGCTTGGATTCCTCCTCAAAGTGCCTTTTCAAGCTCTTTTTGGTCTTCTCCAGCTCCTCCCTGACGTCCCAGCCACACTGGAGCAGGTCCTGCAGGGACCGCAGCTCGCGCTGCAGTTTCCTCAAGTCCCACTTCTTCGCACACGCCTGTTGTCTGCCTTATGCCTGAAAGAAACAACGGAATTCGACTTTAACATATTCCCACCAATCGCTGATGCACTTGAACAGACATTTGTCATTTCGCCATACAAGGTACGCATCCCTAAGTTCCTCCATGACCTCCCTCTGCTCCAACAGGGCACAATTCAACTTCCAGGAGCCTGGGCCAGGTGGGAATCCATGGCCCAGAGTCCCCCGGAATCGAATGGCCCTGTGGTCAGAGAAGAAGCAGGGGACCATAGAGTACGACACCTTTCTGACTGCTCTCGAAGTGAAGATGAAGTCTATCCGAGAACGGAGCGAGCCATCGGGGCGGCTCCACATATAGTTTACGGAGCCGTTCCCGATGGACCCGACAACGTCCTGCAAGGATGCCTCCGTCACCATCTCAATCAGCAGTTTAGACGTCACGTCCAGGTTGGCGGATGTGCCAGAACTGCACCCGTCCACCTCAATGGGGCAGTTGAAGTCACCACCCAACACTACTGCCCTAGTGGTGGCGAGTTCAGCCCGCAGGGCCTGGAGAACCTCCAGTCGGACATCCCTCTCAGGGGAGGCATACACGTTGATGAGCCGCACGGGCTCACCCGCCCAGGAACCGTCTGCGACAAGAAGTCTGCCACAGACGAGCTCCCGGACGGAATCAAGTGCAAAGTTACCTCCCCTGATCAGGATGGCCACCCCCGCAGACCTATTGTCGCCCCCACCAGACCAGTAGGAAGGGCCGTGAGGCCACTGCCTGGCCAGATGGTTGTAAGACCTAGAAACAGACAAAGCACATTCCTGCAACATGTAAACATCACACCTCTGGGAATCTAAGAACGTAAGAACAGTCTGAAATCTAAACCAAGCTCTAATACTCCTCACATTAATGCAGAAGATGTTGAGATCAGCCATGGGAATAAAAAGAGAGGTTAGTTCTGATACTAGTTACCAGTCTGGTCGGACGGGTCCTCTTCTCTGGCGCCTGTCGGCTCGTGTGGCTTCTCGTAGCGCCCTTCCAAGAACTCGTCGTAGACCGTGTTGGACGGAGTGTCCAGGATTTTCTTGACCTCTGGGTCCTGCAGCAGCTCCTCCATAGATTGAGCTTGGACTGGCTCTGCTTGGACCTGTTCCACTTGGGCCTGCTCCATCACCTCCTCTCCTTCTGAAGCTTCAAGGCTCTCGCAGACCTGCACCATCTCCTCCTCCTCATCTGAAGCTTGAGGGGTCTCGCAGGTCTCGATTATCTTTCTTTTGTGGGACTCTTCTGATGCGTTGTCCCTTCCTTTCCTCTTCCTCTGTATGGTACCTGGGGGAGGAATCACAGGAAAGTCCTCCGAAGGGCGGGCACCAGCAGCTGGAGGGGGGTTAGGTGCTGCTGGGCCAGGAGAGAAAGGAGGCTGGGTGGGGCGGGGGGCAGGAGAGAGTGCCCGGGCAGGGGAGGACGGGGCAGGGGTGGGTCGGGCAGGGGAGGACGGGGCAGGGGTGGGCCGGGCAGGGGAGGACGGGGCAGGGGTGGGCCGGGGTGGGGTACGGGGGGCAGGGGTGGGGCGGGATGGGGCAGGAGGGGCAGGGGTGGGACGGGATGGGGCAGGAGGGGCAGGGGTGGGACGGGATGGGGCAGGAGGGGCAGGGGTGGGACGGGGTGGGACGGGGTGGGGCAGGGGTGGGACGGGATGGGGCGGGGGTGGAGCGGGATGGGGCAGGAGATGGGGCGGGAGGGGCAGGAGATGGGGCGGGAGGGGCAGGGGATGGGGCGGGAGGGGCAGGGGCGGGACAGGGCAGGGGTGGTGGCTTTCGCCTTCTTACCCTCCTTGGTCGGCTTGGCCATCCGTGGTGTTGGCTCCGGAGCTGGGGCTGGCTTCGGTGCTCTCGCTGCCACAGATGCCCATGTTCTCTCCCTCTGGGGGCAGTCCTTGTAGCTGTGGGCTGCCAGTCCGCAGAGGTTGCAGGTCTTGCTCTTGGGGCAGTCCTTGGTCGTGTGACCTGTCACACGGCAATACCTGCAGGCATCCTCCGTACAGTCCTTGCCCTCGTGGCCCATCTTGCCACATCTCCTGCAGGTCTGCGGCATGTCCGGGTAGAAGATAAGTCCTGTGGAGTTGCCCAAGGAAAATGTCGTTGGCAGGTGCTGTAGTCCGTCTGGAGAAGCAGGGTTCTTGTTGAGTCTGACGACCACAGACCACTTGCAGGTCCAGTATCCGAGTGAGTTCAGGATGCGGGTGGGCTCCCTCACCACGGTGCAGAAGCGCTTCAGGAAGGTCGAGATGTCCGTGTCTGGGGTGTGTGGGTTCCGCATTGAGACCGTCACCCGCCTCTCCTCTCTTTGAATAAGGCAGTTGCCCACAAAGCGAGAGAAAGGGGATTCGGGACTCGCCGCTTTCACCACCTCCCAGTATCTTCTACAGGTCCCAATGGTGGCAAAGGTGATGTAGAAGATTCCCGAAAAGAAGGTTGCTATTCCCAGGGTGTCAGCCGTGGGGAAGCCTTGATCCGCCAGCATCTTCTTGCAGAACACGTCGTGGGACATGTCCGGCACCCTTCCGTCCACGGGCTTGAGCTTCAAGGCAACAGTCTGCCTCATCCAGGGCTCCAGGGTTGGGGCTTCCAGGTTAGGACTTCTGCCGCCCTTCTGCCTTGCCGTGGTGGAGGTTGAAGCTTGCTGTGGTTGGGGCTGGACCTCCAGGCCTTGCCCTGCAGCCTCCTGGGTGGACTTGCTGGTTGAGGCCATGGCTTCTTCCAGCAGGCTCTTTTCTGCTTCCTTGTTTGCTTGTGGAGAGAGGCTTCGCAAAGTCTTCTTTCCCGGGTGGGAGGAGCTATGCAGATCCGGTCCCGGTGGGAGGAGCTATGCAAATCCTTCTCCAGAGGCAGCGAGTTTCTTCGAAAAGATTCTGCGCCGCCTTCCTCTTCGCCGCTGTTCCGGAATTCACCGCCGATTCCCTTCTTCCAGGTTCTTCGTCGGCTTCTTCCGGAGCTGCAGTCTTCAAGATCTTCTCCTTCTTCAGATGTTCCGAGGCAGGCAGGAGACGATCTTCAGGTGGTATGCTCTAGAGAAATGCGGTTCTAATAAGAACGAAAAGTACTGCAATCGTACTACGCAAAATCTCTACCACAATGCTTGGAGTTCTTCAGACCGTAGCGATCATGGTATCTCCCCTGCCAGGTACTACACTTGATCTTTGCCAAAAGGCCGAGAAGCGATAACCGTGAAAGGGGCGGGCCCAACAAGGTCCCCTTCATGGGCACTATCACTGCTTGCTGTCAGGGAGGCTGCCAGACAATTTCCCATGCACACTCTGGGCTGGGGGGCAGTCAACCACCAGTACACACAGCAGAACCTAAACCCATACCATTATTGCTAAGCAGCAAGACAGGGGCCCATTGCACTCCCACGGGGCCTTTTTAAATGCAATCCATAACCCGGATTTGCCAGGAACCCTTCTTACTCCTCCTACTTGCATGTGACACTGGGCTTAGGATCTGCATAGGAAACACACACACAAGCACACACCTACCTTTGTTGCCTGCAGATGCCTCCTTGGCTGTCCCCAAACGGTATCAAACCAACACCCACGGGAAGCTGTAAGCATAGAGGACATGCCTGCACCCTATTGGACTTACCTGTGTGGGTTAAATCCGGGTTATTTGACAACCTATGGCGGTGATGGTTCTGCTCAGACAGAGCAGTGCTGATGCTCCTCATAAAGCTGTCGCTGCTGTGAAGGTTCTAGGTGACATCACAATCTCTATGGTTACATACACAACAAAGCTGGGTTGTTGTTGTTTACACTCTGCAAGGCCTGTGGAAGTGAGTGACATCATAGCACTGTAGTTCTGAGGGTTTTAGATGGATGCAACAATCTCCTGTTGCTTCTATGAAGGCCATAATAGACGACATCACCAAACAGCTCCATAGTCACATACACAGCAAAGGTGAGATGTTGTTTACACCTAGTGATGTCAGTGGTATTGAGTGACATCACAGCACAGTGCTAAGGCTCCTGGGCCTGGACACAGCAGCGGCTGCAATATCTCAACGGAGAATACGTTTATATATATGTGTGTGTGTGCGCGTATATATATATATATATATATATATATATATATATATATATTTCTCCGCCGAAATCACTTTTAAACCCATTTCCACCTTTTTTTCCCTTCTCTTCCTCTTACTTTTTTTTCACGTTTTTTTACGTTTTTCTCCTTTTCGCCTCTTTTCTGGGCGTATTATTCTTCTTTTTCTTCTTTTTTTTCGTCTAATGCATACCCCATCAGTGCAGCAATGCTTATTCAATACCGCCAGCAGATGGAGACACTGGGGGATAATTTTCTAAGGATTTATACTGATTTTTCCTGTCTGAATTTGTCGCACAGCAAGTTGCAGGCCAAATATGTGTGACATTTCTGCGACTTTAGCTTCTAGAGCATTTTTACAACATTATACATAGGTGCTGAATACATAAAAAGCGACTGTTCAGCGACAGACAAGTCGCATCGGCTGAAAGTAGGCCAGAATGTCAGTCCATGTTGGAGCAGGTTTAGATACAGTCTAAAGCATAGATCTCAAAGTCTGTGCACAGAATTTAGCAAGGGCCTCGCACCTTCTGATGCATCAGGTAGGTGCACAATAGCATAGCCTAACCCTCTGTACTTTGGTCTATATTGATGCGGGACATAGACAGCCAGCTGATGACCAATCCATTAGTGCAATGGATGGCTGGAAGCATTTGTCTTTGCCTTTGCAATACCACAGAAGCAATGCATGGTCAATGTACAGCAATGACACACCTGTGTGAACAGCCAGGAGACCCCCCCATGTTATGTTACATAGTTACATAGTTAGTACGGTCGAAAAAAGACATATGTCCATCAAGTTCAACCAGGGAATTAAGGGGTAGGGGTGTGGCGCGATATTGGGGAAGGGATGAGATTTTATATTTCTTCATAAGCATTAATCTTATTTTGTCAATTAGGAACATTCAGCACCCACCCGCTATAAGGCAGCTGCCTATCATGTCATGCCCTACCTGCACAGGTGTGCTGGCTGCTCAGATGATCCAATTAAGGAGGCCATTTAGTCAGCAGCAGCAGAAGTCCTGTGCCTGGACGCTCCAACAGCGGCCAGACACAAGCAGAAGCAGAAGCAGCAGCAGCAGCAGCACCACCTTTTGTTTTTTGGCTGCAGCAGCAGCAAGGCCCACAGGGCTGGCTAGCTGGCTAGCCAGCAAGCAGGTAGCAATGAAAGTAGGAATCTTTCTTTTTAACCCTGTAAGGGGGTGGTGCACTATACCCGAAGATACTGCCATATCGGGTCAATGCATAGGGCGACGGAAGCAAGCTTCCAAATCGGCCCCCGTTCTCAAAAATCCATTTAATATATGGTCCCCAGATAGGGGACGTATCAGATATTAAACTGATAAGAACAGATTTTTTTTTTTTTTTTTTTATCCCTCAGGTAGGGGATGAAAGTACTCCAAGCAATACTTTCAAACTGGCATTACAAACTTTCTGTAACACACAACCCTCTCATCATTGGGAAACTTTATTTATCAATCAAACAGACAAAAAAAACAATCAAGATAAATCAACAAGATGAATCCATTTTTTCGATTTCCAAATGCCTTCCGCATCAATCCCACCCCTCTTAGAATCCCATAAATAACACAAATACAGTTTGCCTAACACCATTCGCACACTATTATTAACACTCACTTCTTTCCTCAAAAACACATAAACATTCCTCACATCCCACAAGACTTCCTTAATACACGACAACAATAACCACAACACTCTTTCATTCTGACCTCCACTTACACAAAGCCCAAACATCATCATCTCAAAAGACAAAAACTCCATACCTGTCAATTCCTTGCATAAAGGACCAAGCCTTCTAACAACCTCACGAGCATACTTACAATTCCAAAAGAGATGAATAACACTTTCAAAACCATTACAACCCACTCTAGGACACACATCACATCTCACCAAACCCCTTGCTTTCTGAAACTCTCTCACAGGCAACACACCATGTAGACTTTGCCACACAATCTCCTTTTGCTTATTAGACATACCATCCATCCTTACTTTCTTCCAAACTTTCTCCACATCCGCTCCCCTCACAGAATTAATATTACATACAACCTCTTTACTCTCAATCATTCTCATCACCAAACGTTTATTCTTCAACACACTCATCTCTTCTTCTATCAACTCAAATTTCTCCAAAAACCTCACAACCCACTCATACCACTTAGGAACCTCAAAAGCAACAGGCCTACTCAGATCCCTCTTACACCACTTCAGCCTAACAAACAGTCTTCCAGCAAGAAACTTAGTCATACAAGACATCTTCTTATCTCCTTCAATAATGACCAGTATGAAAACTAAAATATTCACTCCAAAATAAACCTCCAGATTTGGAAAACTTATCCCACCCTTCCGCCAATTTTTAATCACCACTTCTCTCCTTAATCTTTCTACTTTAGACCCCCAGAAAAAGACAAACAAAACCCGATTCAGACTCCTTAAACACATATACTGCGGAGGAAAAATCATAGCAACATACAGAAAAATTGGTAAAACAACATTTTTAATAACCACAATTTTTCCAATAAAAGAAAGACTTCTCATACTCCAAAAATTCAAACGCATCTCTACCTTCTTTTTTGCATCATCCCAACTCTCCTTTCCATCCAAGTCCTTACTAAACTTAATCCCCAATACTTTAATAGCTCCCTCCACTACATTCACCCCAACATCACTACTTAACCCACCTTCACCAAAGCATTTACATTCGCTCTTTAACCAATTCACTTTAAAAGCAGACGCACCACAGAAAATTGAAACCAAAAGCCTCACTCTCCTCACAGCACACTCAGAATCACACAGGACACATACATCATCCATATAAGCATTCACTTTAAACTCCCTACCATTGCTACCAGGAATATGAACACCTCTCACTATCTTATCCCTCCTAATCAGACATAACAGAGGCTCAATCGTGCATATAAACGCTACTGGCGAGAGCGGGCACCCCTGCCTTACTCCTGAAAAAACATTCACTCTTCTCCCCACACATCCATTAACGAGCATCCTACTATATATTCTATCATACAAACTCCTAACTCTCCACACAAAATCACTCGGAAACCCCATTCGCAACAATACCCTGAACAAAAAATTATGAGACAACCTATCATACGCCTTTTCAAAATCAAGTGACAACAAATAAGCATTTTGTTTTCTACTCTTACAATCCCACAAACAATCTCTCAACAGACACAAACTCTCATGTATACGACGTCCAGGCACAGCACAAAACTGATCATAACCAACCACACATTCAACAACATCCCTCATTCGATTAGCAATAATTTTTGCATAGATCTTATAATCGCAGTTAAGTAACGTAATTGGACGCCAATTCTTTAAATTTTTTAAATTCCCTTTTTTTGGAATTAATACTACCACACCACCACGCATACTCTCCGCAATTTCCATATTCTCCCACATAAACTGACACACTGCAACAACATCCTTACCCACCACATTCCACAAAAAACGATAAAATTCCACAGGCAAACCATCTTCACCTGGAGTCTTATTTGCTGACATTTTCTGCACTACATCCCATACTTCTTCACTTGAAATCTTACGCATAACAAAAGCCTGCTCAGCTTCTCCAAGCTTCCCATCCAACACACTCAATACCTCACTCTCCAAATTCTCATCTCTCCACTTCTCTCCATACAGCTCCTCATAAAAGCATGCAATTTCCTCACTCACACCATCACCAGTCACTTCCCTACCATCCTCTCTCACAATCATATCAATAACAGGTTTTTTAGAAAAAACTTTTTTCCAATTTATCTAACTTGGCCCTATACATGATACTCCTACCCTTTTCCAACACAAAATTATTAATCTCCCTCTTAGTGCTCACAATATCATCCTAAACATCCACCCCACAATCTCTCAACCTACACAAATAGGACAAACGCGCATTCAACTTCACATATTGCTCCCTCTTAAGAGCAGCGACTTTGTATCCAAAGGACTTAAAAAAGGACTTTGTTTTCTTTTTAGCCCATTCCCACCACAAAATAATGTTATCAAACCTTTCTTTCCACACCACTTCTTATACATACATTCATACTGATCTCTCACATCCACACTATCTAAATGTTTAATATTCATTTTCCACAAGCCTCTCCCATACACAGCACTCTGACCCACATCAATCTCACACAGCAAGGAATCATGGTCCGAATAACAAACAGACCTCTGTCTGTAACTTAAAGCATTCAAACTCTCAGACAAAAAACAATAATCTAACTTAGAGTGAAAATTACCTCTATCTGCATGATATGTACATAAATTAGGATTAATATTACATAACTCTTGGATATCCCTTAACCTAAAATCAGAGACTAACTCAAATAATTTTCTACCAGATACATCAAAAGCTTTTTTTGTTAAATCAACATTCATATCTCCAACTAAAATAACAGGCATCTTGCCCTGAACATAAAACTTTAACTTATCAAACAAATTTTTTCTTTCATTTTTACATGCAGGAGCATAAACATTAATCAAACGAAATTTCACATTTTTATAACTTAATACAGCAGAAATACACCTGCCAGATTCAATCACCACATAGCTTTCCACAGCAATTTTTGATTGAAAGAGCTTTATTTTCCGTTCAGTCATTACAAGTCGTACAATAAATTACAGTCACACAAAGCATGATAGTACAATACACAGCAAAGGTTCCCTAAGCTATACATCGCACACCATGCTACTCTAACATTCAGCTCAATCCTGCAATAGAAAAGCACAAGAGATCAAACAAAAACCAAATAATACAATCTGTGATCGGGGTAGGGGTGTGGGCGACTATGTGGGGGTAGGGAAGGGGCGGATCACAGGGCCAAACTGTTGGGCTGTATCTTCAGGGAGACATGGGAGAAGGAGAGGGGTCTTCACTCCTCTTCTTCCTCATCAACGGCCGAGCTGTCCAAGATGGAATAGTCTCTAAGCAGGTTCTTGATGAACCTGCGGCAGTCCCGGACGGACATGTTTTCCCTGTTGATCACGAGGCGGTTCCTGGCAAGCCACACTGCGTCCTTAAAACAGTTCATAAGGCGCCAGGCCTCCTGGATGGCCTCCACGTCGTGGGTCCCAGGGAACAGGCCGTAAAGCACCGAATGGTACGATAGGCAGCTCCTGGGCACTGAGTCTCTGAGTTCATGTTCTAGGGCGTCCAATAGACCCTGTGCAAAGGGGCACTGCCAAAACACGTGGAAAGATGTTTCCTCCACGTAGGGGCAGCGGGGGCAGTACCGGGTCTTGCACAGGTTGCGGGCATGCATGAATGACCTGAGAGAGAGACCTCCCATGACGGCCATCCACGACAAGTCCTTGTGTCCATTGGTAAGCCGCTTTGAGGCCACATTGTTCCAAACTGTCTCTGCAGTGGCTGCGGGGAGTCCCGGAACCAGCTCGGTCAAGTCCTTAGCTCGGATGAGCTTGTGGATTGTCTTTGGCTTCCATAGGTCTGGTTTCAGTCCTTCCAGCTGGTGCTCCCTCACAAACCGGACAACATCCCCATAGAACCAGGGAGTGTTCCAGTTGTAAGGGATGGAGCTGTCCCACTTGTCCCAGCCCAGCTGTCTCCAGAGGGGCATGAGAAGCAAGCGAGACATGGACCTGCCCGCTGAGCCAGTCTTTTCTACAAGAGTCCGCTGCACCGTGACACATGCAAAGGAGGCCCTCAGCAGAGCGGGGATGTCGGGTATTCCCTTCCCACCCTTGCGGGGTTCCTTGTACATCACGGTCCTCTTGACTCTGTCCATTTTGCCCCAGACGAAGCCAAACACTGTCCGGGTGATGGCCTTGCAAACGGTGGTATGGGGAGGCCAGGCCTGTGCGGTATATTGGAGCACAGGCAAAACTTCACTCCGCAGGACAAGTGCCTTGCCTTCCATCGTGAGCTTTCTGGAGCTCCACAGTCCGATCTTCGAGTTTATCCTTCCTAGTCGGTCTTGCCAAGACTTAAGGGCCGCTCCTTCCTTCCCGAACCAGACTCCAAGAATTTGAATGAAGTCCGGCTTAATAGTAAAGGGGAAGGGGGCGGAAGAAGCCAGGTGCCATTCCCCGAAGAGCATGGCCTCCGACTTCCCGCAGTTGACTTTTGCCCCCGAAGCTCTGCCGAAGTCCTCGCAGGTCTGGACGAGTGCAGTCACCGAACGCTGGTCAGCGCAGAAGACGGTCACGTCGTCCATGTAGAGCGAGCACTTGACCTCGTGGCGATCTGGTCCTGGTGCGGTGATCCCTCTGATCTCTCCATTCTGCCGGATAGTCTCAGCGAAGAGCTCTATAACACAAACAAAAAGGAGAGGTGAAAGAGGGCAGCCTTGTCTAACCCCTGAAAGAATAGAAAAGGGGTCAGTCTTCCAGCCGTTCACCAACACCGTGCTGTAAATGTCAAAATACATAACGTTAACAAAAGAGCAAAACATCTTCCCCAGACCCAGCCTGCGCAAAACCCTGTCCATGAATGCGTGGGAGACACGGTCGAACGCCTTCTCCTGATCTAAGCTGACCAGGGCGGCGCGGCCCCCGCGGTCCTGGATGTAATGGACCGTGTCTCTCACAAGGGCAAGGCTGTCGGCAATCCTGCGGCCAGGAATGCTGCAGGTCTGGTCCGGATGGACGATCTGCCCCATGACAGGTTTCAGCCTGTTGGCCAGCACCTTGGCGAGGATCTTGTAGTCCACATTCAGGAGAGAGATGGGACGCCAGTTTTTCAGGTCACATCTCTCCCCCTTCCGCTTACACAAGATCGTGATCATCCCTTCCCTCAACGACGGAGGCATTCTGCCCCCCACCACCATCTCCTCGTACACCTCCAACAGGTCCGGACAGATCAGGTCACCCAGCGCTACGTAGAGCTCGGCCGGGAGACCGTCACTGCCCGGGGTCCTGCCGGGCTTAAAGGATTTAGCGGCAGAGAGCAGCTCCCCCACCGTCAAGGGATCGTCCATAGCCACTGCACCTGCGGGATCAACAACGTTAGTGACACCTGACAGGAACCTCTCGGCGGCTTCGGGGTCGGATGACTTGGGGGCGTAGAGGTTGCTGTAGAAGTCGTGGACGACCCCCATCACTTCCTCCTTGCTGCTCCTCATGTGTCCGGTCTCATCTCGTAGCTCAGTCAGGGGCGTGTGGCCGGCATGGAGCTTCCTGAAAAAGAAAGAGTTACATTTCTCACCCTTCTCCAGGTTCTCCACCTTGGAACGAAAGACGATTCGCTTGGATTCCTCCTCAAAGTGCCTTTTCAAGCTCTTTTTGGTCTCCTCCAGCTCCTCCCTGACGTCCCAGCCACACTGGAGCAGGTCCTGCAGGGACCGCAGCTCGCGCTGCAGTTTCCTCAAGTCCCACTTCTTCGCACACGCCTGTTGTCTGCCTTTTGCCTGAAAGAAACAACGGAATTCGACTTTAACATATTCCCACCAATCGCTGATGCACTTGAACAGACATTTGTCATTTCGCCATACAAGGTACGCATCCCTAAGTTCCTCCATGACCTCCCTCTGCTCCAACAGGGCACAATTCAACTTCCAGGAGCCTGGGCCAGGTGGGAATCCATGGCCCAGAGTCCCCCGGAATCGAATGGCCCTGTGGTCAGAGAAGAAGCAGGGGACCATAGAGTACGACACCTTTCTGACTGCTCTCGAAGTGAAGATGAAGTCTATCCGAGAACGGAGCGAGCCATCGGGGCGGCTCCACGTATAGTTTACGGAGCCGTTCCCGATGGACCCGACAACGTCCTGCAAGGATGCCTCCATCACCATCTCAATCAGCAGTTTAGACGTCACGTCCAGGTTGGCGGATGTGCCAGAACTGCGCCCGTCCACCTCAATGGGGCAGTTGAAGTCACCACCCAACACTACTGCCCTAGTGGTGGCGAGTTCAGCCCGCAGGGCCTGGAGAACCTCCAGTCGGACATCCCTCTCAGGGGAGGCATACACGTTGATGAGCCGCACGGGCTCACCCGCCCAGGAACCGTCTGCGACAAGAAGTCTGCCACAGACGAGCTCCCGGACGGAATCAAGTGCAAAGTTACCTCCCCTGATCAGGATGGCCACCCCCGCAGACCTATTGTCGCCCCCACCAGACCAGTAGGAAGGGCCGTGAGGCCACTGCCTGGCCAGATGGTTGTAAGACCTAGAAGCAGACAAAGCACATTCCTGCAACATGTAAACATCACACCTCTGGGAATCTAAGAACGTAAGAACAGACTGAAATCTAAACCAAGCTCTAATACTCCTCACATTAATGCAGAAGATGTTGAGATCAGCCATGGGAATAAAAAGAGAGGTTAGTTCTGATACTAGTTACCAGTCTGGTCGGACGGGTCCTCTTCTCTGGCGCCTGTCGGCTCGTGTGGCTTCTCGTAGCGCCCTTCCAAGAACTCGTCGTAGACCGTGTTGGACGGAGTGTCCAGGATTTTCTTAACCTCTGGGTCCTGCAGCAGCTCCTCCATAGATTGAGCTTGGACTGGCTCTGCTTGGACCTGCTCCACTTGGGCCTGCTCCATCACCTCCTCTCCTTCTGAAGCTTCAAGGCTCTCGCAGACCTGCTCCATCTCCTCCTCCTCATCTGAAGCTTGAGGGGTCTCGCAGGTCTCGATTATCTTTCTTTTGTGGGACTCTTCTGATACGTTGTCCCTTCCTTTCCTCTTCCTCTGTATGGTACCTGGGGGAGGAAGCACAGGAAAGTCCTCCGAAGGGCGGGCACCAGCAGCTGGTGGGGGGTTAGGTGCTGCTGGGCCAGGAGAGAAAGGAGGCTGGGTGGGGCGGGGGGCAGGAGAGAGTGCCCGGGCAGGGGAGGACGGGGCAGGGGTGGGCCAGGCAGGGGAGGACGGGGCAGGGGTGGGCCGGGCAGGGGAGGACGGGGCAGGGTGGGCCGGGGTGGGGTACGGGGGGCAGGGGTGGGGCGGGATGGGGCAGGAGGGGCAGGGGTGGGACGGGATGGGGTAGGAGGGGCAGGGGTGGGACGGGATGGGGGAGGAGGGGCAGGGGTGGGACGGGATGGGGCAGGGGTGGGACGGGATGGGGCAGGGGTGGGGGTGGGGCGGGATGGGGCAGAAGATGGGGCGGGAGGGGCAGGGGATGGGGCGGGAGGGGCAGCGGAGGGGCGGGACGGGGCAGGGGTGGTGGCTTTCGCCTTCTTACCCTCCTTGGTCGGCTTGGCCATCCGTGGTGTTGGCTCCGGAGCTGGGGCTGGCTTCGGTGCTCTCGCTGCCACAGATGCCCATGTTCTCTCCCTCTGGGGGCAGTCCTTGTAGCTGTGGGCTGCCTGTCCGCAGAGGTTGCAGGTCTTGCTCTTGGGGCAGTCCTTGGTCGTGTGACCTGTCACACGGCAATACCTGCAGGCATCCTCCGTACAGTCCTTGCCCTCGTGGCCCATCTTGCCACATCTCCTGCAGGTCTGCGGCATGTCCGGGTAGAAGATAAGTCCTGTGGAGTTGCCCAAGGAAAATGTCGTTGGCAGGTGCTGTAGTCCGTCTGGAGAAGCAGGGTTCTTGTTGAGTCTGACGACCACAGACCACTTGCAGGTCCAGTATCCGAGTGAGTTCAGGATGCGGGTGGGCTCCCTCACCACGGTGCAGAAGCGCTTCAGGAAGGTCGAGATGTCCGTGTCTGGGGTGTGTGGGTTCCGCATTGAGACCGTCACCCGCCTCTCCTCTCTTTGAATAAGGCAGTTGCCCACAAAGCGAGAGAAAGGGGATTCGGGACTCGCCGCTTTCACCACCTCCCAGTATCTTCTACAGGTCCCAATGGTGGCAAAGGTGATGTAGAAGATTCCCGAAAAGAAGGTTGCTATTCCCAGGGTGTCAGCCGTGGGGAAGCCTTGATCCGCCAGCATCTTCTTGCAGAACACGTCGTGGGACATGTCCGGCACCCTTCCGTCCACGGGCTTGAGCTTCAAGGCAACAGTCTGCCTCATCCAGGGCTCCAGCTTCCAGGTTAGGAATTCTGCCGCCCTTCTGCCTTGCCGTGGTGGAGGTTGAAGCTTGCTGTGGTTGGGGCTGGACCTCCAGGCCTTGCCCTGCAGCCTCCTGGGTGGACTTGCTGGTTGAGGCCATGGCTTCTTCCAGCAGGCTCTTTTCCGCTTCCTTGCTTGCTTGTGGAGAGAGGCTTCGCAAAGTCTTCTTTCCCGGGTGGGAGGAGCTATGCAGATCCGGTCCCGGTGGGAGGAGCTATGCAAATCCTTCTCCAGAGGCAGCGAGTTTCTTCGAAAAGATTCTGCGCCGCCTTCCTCTTCGCCGCTGTTCCGGAATTCACCGCCGATTCCCTTCTTCCAGGTTCTTCGTCGGCTTCTTCCGGAGCTGCAGTCTTCAAGATCTTCTCCTTCTTCAGATGTTCCGAGGCAGGCAGGAGACGATCTTCAGGTGGTATGCTCTAGAGAAATGCGGTTCTAATAAGAACGAAAAGTACTGCAATCGTACTACGCAAAATCTCTACCACAATGCTTGGAGTTCTTCAGACCGTAGCGATCATGGTATCTCCCCTGCCAGGTACTACACTTGATCTTTTTTTTTTTTTTTGATTGAAAGAGCTTTATTTTCCGTTCAGTCATTACAAGTCGTACAATAAATTACAGTCACACAAAGCATGATAGTACAATACACAGCAAAGGTTCCCTAAGCTATACATCGCACACCATGCTACTCTAACATTCAGCTCAATCCTGCAATATAAAGGCACAAGAGATCAAACAAAAACCAAATAATACAATCTGTGATCGGGGTAGGGGTGTGGGCGACTATGTGGGGGTAGGGAGGGGGCGGATCACAGGGCCAAACTGTTGGGCTGTATCTTCAGGGAGACATGGGAGAAGGAGAGGGGTCTTCACTCCTCTTCTTCCTCATCAACGGCCGAGCTGTCCAAGATGGAATAGTCTCTAAGCAGGTTCTTGATGAACCTGCGGCAGTCCCGGACGGACATGTTTTCCCTGTTGATCACGAGGCGGTTCCTGGCAAGCCACACTGCGTCCTTAAAACAGTTCATAAGGCGCCAGGCCTCCTGGATGGCCTCCACGTCGTGGGTCCCAGGGAACAGGCCGTAAAGCACCGAATGGTACGATAGGCAGCTCCTGGGCACTGAGTCTCTGAGTTCCTGTTCTAGGGCGTCCAACAGACCCTGTGCAAAGGGGCACTGCCAAAACACGTGGAAAGATGTTTCCTCCACGTAGGGGCAACGGGGGCAGTACCGGGTCTTGCACAGGTTGCGGGCATGCATGAATGACCTGAGAGAGAGACCTCCCATGACGGCCATCCACGACAAGTCCTTGTGTCCATTGGTAAGCCGCTTTGAGGCCACATTGTTCCAAACTGTCTCTGCAGTGGCTGCGGGGAGTCCCGGAACCAGCTCGGTCGAGTCCTTAGCTCGGATGAGCTTGTGGATTGTCTTTGGCTTCCATAGGTCTGGTTTCAGTCCTTCCAGCTGGTGCTCCCTCACAAACCGGACAACATCCCCATAGAACCAGGGAGTGTTCCAGTTGTAAGGGATGGAGCTGTCCCACTTGTCCCAGCCCAGCTGTCTCCAGAGGGGCATGAGAAGCAAGCGAGACATGGACCTGCCCGCTGAGCCAGTCTTTTCTACAAGAGTCCGCTGCACCGTGACACATGCAAAGGAGGCCCTCAGCAGAGCGGGGATGTCGGGTATTCCCTTCCCACCCTTGCGGGGTTCCTTGTACATCACGGTCCTCTTGACTCTGTCCATTTTGCCCCAGACGAAGCCAAACACTGTCCGGGTGATGGCCTTGCAAACGGTGGTATGGGGAGGCCAGGCCTGTGCGGTATATTGGAGCACAGGCAAAACTTCACTCCGCAGGACAAGTGCCTTGCCTTCCATCGTGAGCTTTCTGGAGCTCCACAGTCCGATCTTCGAGTTTATCCTTCCTAGTCGGTCTTGCCAAGACTTAAGGGCCGCTCCTTCCTTCCCGAACCAGACTCCAAGAATTTGAATGAAGTCCGGCTTAATAGTAAAGGGGAAGGGGGCGGAAGAAGCCAGGTGCCATTCCCCGAAGAGCATGGCCTCCGACTTCCCGCAGTTGACTTTTGCCCCCGAAGCTCTGCCGAAGTCCTCGCAGGTCTGGACGAGTGCAGTCACCGAACGCTGGTCAGCGCAGAAGACGGTCACGTCGTCCATGTAGAGCGAGCACTTGACCTCGTGGCGATCTGGTCCTGGTGCGGTGATCCCTCTGATCTCTCCATTCTGCCGGATAGTCTCAGCGAAGAGCTCTATAACACAAACAAAAAGGAGAGGTGAAAGAGGGCAGCCTTGTCTAACCCCTGAAAGAATAGGAAAGGGGTCAGTCTTCCAGCCGTTCACCAACACCGTGCTGTAAATGTCAAAATACATAACGTTAACAAAAGAGCAAAACATCTTCCCCAGACCCAGCCTGCGCAAAACCCTGTCCATGAATGCGTGGGAGACACGGTCGAACGCCTTCTCCTGATCTAAGCTGACCAGGGCGGCGCGGCCCCCGCGGTCCTGGATGTAATGGACCGTGTCTCTCACAAGGGCAAGGCTGTCGGCAATCCTGCGGCCAGGAATGCTGCAGGTCTGGTCCGGATGGACGATCTGCCCCATGACAGGTTTCAGCCTGTTGGCCAGCACCTTGGCGAGGATCTTGTAGTCCACGTTCAGGAGAGAGATGGGACGCCAGTTTTTCAGGTCACATCTCTCCCCCTTCCGCTTATACAAGATCGTGATCATCCCTTCCCTCAACGACGGAGGCATTCTGCCCCCCACCACCATCTCCTCGTACACCTCCAACAGGTCCGGACAGATCAGGTCACCCAGCGCTACGTAGAGCTCGGCTGGGAGACCGTCACTGCCCGGGGTCCTGCCGGGCTTAAAGGATTTAGCGGCAGAGAGCAGCTCCCCCACCGTCAAGGGATCGTCCATAGCCGCCGCACCTGCGGGATCAACAACGTTAGTGACACCTGACAGGAACCTCTCGGCGGCTTCGGGGTCGGATGACTTGGGGGCGTAGAGGTTGCTGTAGAAGTCGTGGACGACCCCCATCACTTCCTCCTTGCCGCTCCTCATGTGTCCGGTCTCATCTCGTAGCTCAGTCAGGGGCGTGTGGCCGGCATGGAGCTTCCTGAAAAAGAAAGAGTTACATTTCTCACCCTTCTCCAGGTTCTCCACCTTGGAACGAAAGACGATTCGCTTGGATTCCTCCTCAAAGTGCCTTTTCAAGCTCTTTTTGGTCTCTTCCAGCTCCTCCCTGACGTCCCAGCCACACTGGAGCAGGTCCTGCAGGGACCGCAGCTCGCGCTGCAGTTTCCTCAAGTCCCACTTCTTCGCACACGCCTGTTGTCTGCCTTTTGCCTGAAAGAAACAACGGAATTCGACTTTAACATATTCCCACCAATCGCTGATGCACTTGAACAGACATTTGTCATTTCGCCATACAAGGTAAGCATCCCTAAGTTCCTCCATGACCTCCCTCTGCTCCAACAGGGCACAATTCAACTTCCAGGAGCCCGGGCCAGGTGGGAATCCATGGCCCAGAGTCCCCCGGAATCGAATGGCCCTGTGGTCAGAGAAGAAGCAGGGGACCATAGAGTACGACACCTTTCTGACTGCTCTCGAAGTGAAGATGAAGTCTATCCGAGAACGGAGCGAGCCATCGGGGCGGCTCCACGTATAGTTTACGGAGCCGTTCCCGATGGACCCGACAACGTCCTGCAAGGATGCCTCCGTCACCATCTCAATCAGCAGTTTAGACGTCACGTCCAGGCTGGCGGATGTGCCAGAACTGCGCCCCTCCACCTCAATGGGGCAGTTGAAGTCACCACCCAACACTACTGCTCTAGTGGTGGCGAGTTCAGCCCGCAGGGCCTGGAGAACCTCCAGTCGGACATCCCTCTCAGGGGAGGCATACACGTTGATGAGCCGCACGGGCTCACCCGCCCAGGAACCGTCTGCGACAAGAAGTCTGCCACAGACGAGCTCCCGGACGGAATCAAGTGCAAAGTTACCTCCCCTGATCAGGATGGCCACCCCCGCAGACCTATTGTCGCCCCCACCAGACCAGTAGGAAGGGCCGTGAGGCCACTGCCTGGCCAGATGGTTGTAAGACCTAGAAGCAGACAAAGCACATTCCTGCAACATGTAAACATCACACCTCTGGGAATCTAAGAACGTAAGAACAGTCTGAAATCTAAACCAAGCTCTAATACTCCTCACATTAATGCAGAAGATGTTGAGATCAGCCATGGGAATAAAAAGAGAGGTTAGTTCTGATACTAGTTACCAGTCTGGTCGGACGGGTCCTCTTCTCTGGCGCCTGTCGGCTCCTGTGGCTTCTCGTAGCGCCCTTCCAAGAACTCGTCGTAGACCGTGTTGGACGGAGTGTCCAGGATTTTCTTAACCTCTGGGTCCTGCAGCAGCTCCTCCATAGATTGAGCTTGGACTGGCTCTGCTTGGACCTGCTCCACTTGGGCCTGCTCCATCACCTCCTCTCCTACTACACTTGATCTTTGCCAAAAGGCCGAGAAGCGATAACCATGAAAGGGGCGGGCCCAACAAGGTCCCCTTCATGGGCACTATCACTGCTTGCTGTCAGGGAGGCTGCCAGACAATTTCCCATGCACACTCTGGGCTGGGGGGCAGTCAACCACCAGTACACACAGCAGAACCTAAACCCATACCATTATTGCTAAGCAGCAAGACAGGGGCCCATTGCACTCCCACGGGGCCTTTTTAAATGCAATCCATAACCCGGATTTGCCAGGAACCCTTCTTACTCCTCCTACTTGCATGTGACACTGGGCTTAGGATCTGCATAGGAAACACACACACAAGCACACACCTACCTTTGTTGCCTGCAGATGCCTCCTTGGCTGTCCCCAAACGGTATCAAACCAACACCCACGGGAAGCTGTAAGCATAGAGGACATGCCTGCACCCTATTGGACTTACCTGTGTGGGTTAAATCCGGGTTATTTGACAACCTATGGCGGTGATGGTTCTGCTCAGGCAGAGCAGTGCTGATGCTCCTCATAAAGCTGTCGCTGCTGTGAAGGTTCTAGGTGACATCACAATCCCTATGGTTACATACACAACAAAGCTGGGTTGTTGTTGTTTAGAGAATACGTTTATATATATGTGTGTGTGTGCGCGTATATATATATATATATATATATATATATATATATATATATATATATTTCTCCGCCGAAATCACTTTTAAACCCATTTCCACCTTTTTTTCCCTTCTCTTCCTCTTACTTTTTTTTCACGTTTTTTTTACGTTTTTCTCCTTTTCGCCTCTTTTCTGGGCGTATTATTCTTCTTTTTTTTCGTCTAATGCATACCCCATCAGTGCAGCAATGCTTATTCAATACCGCCAGCAGATGGAGACACTGGGGGATAATTTTCTAAGGATTTATACTGATTTTTCCTGTCTGAATTTGTCGCACACAAAGTTGCAGGCCAAATATGTGTGACATTTCTGCGACTTTAGCTTCTAGAGCATTTTTACAACATTATACATAGGTGCTGAATACATAAAAAGCGACTGTTCAGCGACAGACAAGTCGCATCGGCTGAAAGTAGGCCAGAATGTCAGTCCATGTTGGAGCAGGTTTAGATACAGTCTAAAGCATAGATCTCAAAGTCTGTGCACAGAATTTAGCAAGGGCCTCGCACCTTCTGATGCATCAGGTAGGTGCACAATAGCATAGCCTAACCCTCTGTACTTTGGTCTATATTGATGCGGGACATAGACAGCCAGCTGATGACCAATCCATTAGTGCAATGGATGGCTGGAAGCATTTGTCTTTGCCTTTGCAATACCACAGAAGCAATGCATGGTCAATGTACAGCAATGACACACCTGTGTGAACAGCCAGGAGACCCCCCCATGTTATGTTACATAGTTACATAGTTAGTACGGTCGAAAAAAGACATATGTCCATCAAGTTCAACCAGGGAATTAAGGGGTAGGGGTGTGGCGCGATATTGGGGAAGGGATGAGATTTTATATTTCTTCATAAGCATTAATCTTATTTTGTCAATTAGGAACATTCAGCACCCACCCGCTATAAGGCAGCTGCCTATCATGTCATGCCCTACCTGCACAGGTGTGCTGGCTGCTCAGATGATCCAATTAAGGAGGCCATTTAGTCAGCAGCAGCAGAAGTCCTGTGCCTGGACGCTCCAACAGCGGCCAGACACAAGCAGAAGCAGAAGCAGCAGCAGCACCACCTTTTGTTTTTTGGCTGCAGCAGCAGCAAGGCCCACAGGGCTGGCTAGCTGGCTAGCCAGCAAGCAGGTAGCAATGAAAGTAGGAATCTTTCTTTTTAACCCTGTAAGGGGGTGGTGCACTGTACCCGAAGATACTGCCATATCGGGTCAATGCATAGGGCGACGGAAGCAAGCTTCGAAATTGGCCCCCGTTCTCAAAAATCCATTTAATATATGGTCCCCAGATAGGGGACGTATCAGATATTAAACTGATAAGAACAGATTTTTTTACGTTTTTATTAGTAAAGTGCAAAAACAAGAAATACATACAAGTAAACTTTCACTACTATTCAAAATGCATCATATTACATATCACATTATTGCATTCCAAAGACTAAAGTGCCAAAGTGAATTAGCTTTCTGGGCCCCCAGTCTCTTTTTGTCCAATAAATAGTAGACAAAAAGATCACTCAGTGCAAGTTTAAAACAGTCACTTTCACTAATCAAGTCTTTCTGGAAAACCAAAATATTGCGAGACTTCCATAAGGCATTCTTGACGGTATTCACAACAGTCCATATCACTCTCTCTGTATCTTTATTTTGACTCGTAAAATTCCCGAATAAAACAACTTCATGATTAAAAGTCTTTAGACCGGTAAGAAACATTAAAAGACTCGCCACACTTTTCCACACCTCTTGAGCATAAAAACAGTTCCAAAACACATGTAAGACTGTCTCTTCTCCTCCACAGCTTCCTCTTGGACATCTTGAAGTATTGCACAATCCCCGTCTGTGCTGAAAGTGTCTGGTAGGTACACACTCATGTGCTATTGACCATGCAAGATCTTTATTGCAATTCTCCAGATACGGTGCATTAACCATCCTCCACACTCTGTCACATTTTGTTTTAGAGAAGTTTAAAATCCCAGAGGTTTGCTCCGATCTCCTGAGCTCCATCTCTATTCTTTTGGGATGCTTGAGAATCTCAATGTCCATGTCTTTCAAGTTATACAGACGAATCACTTTCTCTAAAACCATATAGTGCTTTGGAGGTATGATTAAAACAGGGGATGTCTGAGGTAGGTGAATCCATTTTCTTTTTCTAAATATATCACCAGCAGCATACTTTAGATAAAATGTCCATTGTTTAGAGGATAAAACAGTCTTAAAACACATGCTAAAAAACTTCAGGTATAAAAAATTTTTAAGATTAGGAACGTTTTTACCTCCATTTTTGTGCAGCTTGTACATAATGTCTCTCTTGAGTTTTTCCATCCTTGAACTCCAGATAAAATGAAAAAATTGTTTTTGCAGGTTTTTAAGAACAGTCTCTGATGGAGGAAACACTGTGTTAAGGTACAATAAAACAGGTAAAAGCAAGGAACGTATAATTAAAAGCTTCCCTTCAATTGATAGTTTCCTAAGCTTCCAAAAGTCAATTTTTTTCTGTACCTTTTCTTTAATAATGTTCCAACTCTCCTCTCCATCATTTTTTGCATTAAAAACCACTCCTAAAACCTTTATTTTCTCACTCTGGATCTTTAGTTGGGGGATGTCTGTATTTGACCACTTCCCAATCCCCAAACATTCACATTTAGCAATATTTAGTTTAAAAGCAGATGCTTGGCAAAAAAATTCAGTCTTCATCAAGGCTCTTCTGACAGATACTTCTGAGTCACATAAAATGGTCACATCATCCATATATGCAAGGGTTTTCGTAAACTGTCCATTACCCCCTGGTATGGGGACCCCTCTGATCACCTTGTCCTTTCTCAGCATAGCCAGTAGGGGTTCTATTGCACATATAAATAGCAGCGGTGACAAAGGGCATCCTTGCTTAACGCCCGAACTCAGTAAAACATCTTCAGATAAAAACCCATTGACTAAAATTTTGCTAAAGCAGTCATTGTATAAAAGTGCAACATGCTTGATAAAACTCTCTGGAAAACCCATCTTTTTTTAAAACAGTCCATAAATGCTGGTGGGAAACTCTGTCATATGCTTTCATAAAATCAAGAGATAACACTGCAAGCTTCTGTTGGCGCTCCTGCTGGTACCAGATGGCATCTCTGATGACATTGAGATGCTCCCACACTGCACGCCCTGGGACACCACATACTTGGTCAGGGTGGATCACCGTCTCAATCACTAGCTTCATGCGGTTGACCAAGATTTTTGCAAAAATTTTATAGTCCACATTGAGTAGAGTGATTGGTCTCCAATTTTCTAGCTTTGTCTTGTCTCCTTTCTTGTACAACAAAGTCACCACACCACTCCTCCAGGACTCAGGCAGCTTCTCACAGTTAAAAACCTCTTTAAGAACAGCATAAAAATCAGACTTTAAAATTTCCCAAAAAGACAGGTAAAATTCTATTTGTAATCCATCAGATCCAGGAGTTTTCCCTTTTAAAAAACTCTTTACTGCACTTTCCACTTCAGCCATATTCACACTATTGCACAAAACATCTTTGTCCTGATCACTCAGACAATATTGCACAGAGTCCATTACTTCGGGTAAAAAGTCAGAGTCAATGTGTTTTTCACTAAAAAGATCATGATAAAAACTGTGTGCTTTATTTAAAAGTCCATCTTTAGTAGTCTCACCATCAAGATTTTTTATTAATTCTTTCTTTTCAACAAGTTTCTTTAAAAAGAAGCGTGAGCAAGTCTCATTTTTTTCCATATGTTCCACTTTTGCATTATAAATAATTTCTTTACCTTTTCCTTCCACAGCTTTCTTTATCTCCTCTTTCACCTTTACAATTGTATCATCCATGTTCACACCAATGCTCCTCAGCTGGTAACAGGTTTGCAGTTTTGTGTTTAGTCTTTTAAACCACCTTTGCTTCTCCTTGGCTTTGTTCACACCAGCACGCATAAAAAATTCTTTTATTTTGGCCTTTGCATGCTCCCACCAGTCCAGCATTGATGCAAACCGCTGTTGGAGATTTTTTAGTTTTTTATAATAAATAACAAAGTCTCTCTTTATGATTTCATCTTCTAGGAGCTGTGAGTTCAGTCTCCAAACACCTTTCCCTTTGATGACATCAGGTAAGTAAATTTCCACAGAGAGAAGTTTGTGGTCAGACAAGACATTATCTGTGAGTTTAGCATTATTTATTTTTATATTTTCAGAAATAAGGACAAAGTCAATTCTGGATTTATAGATGTTACTTTCCCAGGTGTAACCAGGGTCAGATGGGTTTTGACTTCTCCAGGCATCTTGCAATCTGTTGTCCTGAATTAGATAGACCCAGAGACTCTCCTCTCATCAGGCAACACACAGTTAAAATCTCCTCCCAAGACAAGAGAGGTAGCTCCATGCAAATACAACTGCACAATCTCTAGGAGGGAGGATCTTTCTTCTTTAACAGGGGAGGCATAGATGTTAATAATCCTCAACTCCACTCCATTATATTGTACATTCACAAGCAATGCCCTCCCAGGCACAATTTCCACAAAGGACATGATGTTAAAGTCCTGGCCCTTAAAAAGTATTCCAACTCCAGAGTTCTTGTTTGAGTTGTCACCTGACCAGATAGATGGGCCATATATCCAGTCAGTTCTCAGGTATTCATAATTCATGTGATGATAAATTCCACATTCTTGAATTAGAAAAATTCTTGCATTCAAAGTTGACAAAAATGAAAAAAAAGCAGCCCTCCTTGCAGGACTCTTTATTCCTCTCGCATTAAGCGAGGCAATGCTGATGGTAGCCATTTAACCCTTTTCAGGAGTTGCTGCCTCAGACTCAGGAGATGTAAGTTCCTGGATTACTTGAGATGGTGCAACCAGTAACCGTTTTGTTTGGCCACTGTTCACATCTGAGACAACAGGATCTTTCTTTCTCTTTTTTTTCAAGTCTTCAACCTCCATTTCCTCTGACCAGTCTCTTGCAAGTGTAGCCACAGATGATCCCTGCTCCATATCTGACTCGGCAAAGTCCGACTCAGTGACAGCGACCACCGACTCCACCGCCCCCATGGTGACAGCAGGGACAGCACGGGGTTCCCTGCCACCAACTTTCCGCTGGATAACATCTGGCTTTACAGCAGCAGGTTTTACAGTCTCTTTCTTTTTAACTGCAGAGACTGCAGTCTGAACAGACCCAACAGTAACAGCAACAGGAACAGGATCCGCAGTCTGAATAGTGTCCACAGGTTTGGATCCAGCCTCGGGTGTGGCAGCAATAGCAGCAGCAGCAGCAGCAGCCTGGTCACAAGATGATGCAGCGACCTCCGCCCAAGTTCTGGACCTGTACAGACAGTCTTTGAACACATGTCCACGTTGCCCGCAGAGATTGCACACCACCTCCTCCGTGCAACCTCCTGAGGTATGTCCAGCTTTGCCGCAGCGACCACAGAACTGCACAGATGGTGAAGTGCAAGCATCCTGTCTGTGGCCAAAGCTCCTGCATTTTCTGCAAAATTCCGGCATGTTGTTATAAAACAGGTAGCCTCTGTCTCTGCCAATTGTAAAGCTGGAGGGCGGATGTTGCATGCCCTCAATTCCATCAGGATCAGCTCTAAACTTCACACGGAACTTGTATTTACCAGTCCAGAGATCCTCTGTATTGAAGATTTTCTCTCCTCCTTTCACCTCAGAGCAATATCTCTGGAGAAAGCGCCCAATGTCAGCCAGATTCACATACGGATTGTACATGAACACCACCAGGTTTGTCTCTCCTGCAGTGTATAACACAGTGAAGGTAAGTCCATCCAGCTCAGGTGAATTCAGCTTGGACTTTAATTGGTAGTGCAGATTCTGACAGGCGCTGTGAGATTCAAGCACAAGGACATATGAAGCTCTCCCATGCTGCTGCAGACATAGAATATCCTGCTTTTTCACCAGCAAGGTCTTTAGGAAGATGTTCTTCACAAGATGTTCCAAGCTGAACTTGTCCAATGCACTTTCAAGGATATCCACACGAAATCCATTCTTTATCCTGGTCTCTCCATCTTTCAGGTAATTAATTCGGCTCTGGAAAGCCATTATCGCACAATTCACAGTAGCCCCCGCAAGGGATAGCTCCTGCACTCCACCTCGCACC
This sequence comes from Hyla sarda, assembly GCF_029499605.1. NCBI lineage: Eukaryota > Metazoa > Chordata > Amphibia > Anura > Hylidae > Hyla > Hyla sarda. The sequence goes on from NW_026609824.1 coordinate 235,156, forward strand.
TCTTGATCTTAGCCAAAAGGCCGAGAAGCGATAACCGTGAAAGGGGCGGGCCCAACAAGGTCCCCTTCATGGGCACTATCACTGCTTGCTGTCAGGGAGGCTGCCAGACAATTTCCCATGCACACTCTGGGCTGGGGGGCAGTCAACCACCAGTACACACAGCAGAACCTAAACCCATACCATTATTGCTAAGCAGCAAGACAGGGGCCCATTGCACTCCCACGGGGCCTTTTTAAATGCAATCCATAACCCGGATTTGCCAGGAACCCTTCTTACTCCTCCTACTTGCATGTGACACTGGGCTTAGGATCTGCATAGGAAACACACACACAAGCACACACCTACCTTTGTTGACTGCAGATGCCTCCTTGGCTGTCCCCAAACGGTATCAAACCAACACCCACGGGAAGCTGTAAGCATAGAGGACATGCATGCACCCTATTGGACTTACCTGTGTGGGTTAAATCCGGGTTATTTGACAACCTATGGCGGTGATGGTTCTGCTCAGGCAGAGCAGTGCTGATGCTCCTCATAAAGCTGTCGCTGCTGTGAAGGTTCTAGGTGACATCACAATCCCTATGGTTACATACACAACAAAGCTGGGTTGTTGTTGTTTACACTCTGCAAGGCCTGTGGAAGTGAGTGACATCATAGCACTGTAGTTCTGAGGGTTCTAGATGGATGCAACAATCTCCTGTTGCTTCTATGAAGGCCATAATAGACGACATCACCAAACAGCTCCATAGTCACATACACAGCAAAGGTGAGATGTTGTTTACACCTAGTGATGTCAGTGGTATTGAGTGACATCACAGCACAGTGCTAAGGCTCCTGGGCCTGGACACAGCAGCGGCTGCAATATCTCAACGGAGAATACGTTTATATATATGTGTGTGTGTGCGCGTATATATATATATATATATATATATATATATATATATATATATTTCTCCGCCGAAATCACTTTTAAACCCATTTCCACCTTTTTTTCCCTTCTCTTCCTCTTACTTTTTTTTCACGTTTTTTTACGTTTTTCTCCTTTTCGCCTCTTTTCTGGGCGTATTATTCTTCTTTTCCTTTTTTATTCGTCTAATGCATACCCCATCAGTGCAGCAATGCTTATTCAATACCGCCAGCAGATGGAGACACTGGGGGATAATTTTCTAAGGATTTATACTGATTTTTCCTGTCTGAATTTGTCGCACAGAAAGTTGCAGGCCAAATATGTGTGACATTTCTGCGACTTTAGCTTCTAGAGCATTTTTACAACATTATACATAGGTGCTGAATACATAAAAAGCGACTGTTCAGCGACAGACAAGTCGCATCGGCTGAAAGTAGGCCAGAATGTCAGTCCATGTTGGAGCAGGTTTAGATACAGTCTAAAGCATAGATCTCAAAGTCTGTGCACAGAATTTAGCAAAGGCCTCGCACCTTCTGATGCATCAGGTAGGTGCACAATAGCATAGCCTAACCCTCTGTACTTTGGTCTATATTGATGCGGGACATAGACAGCCAGCTGATGACCAATCCATTAGTGCAATGGATGGCTGGAAGCATTTGTCTTTGCCTTTGCAATACCACAGAAGCAATGCATGGTCAATGTACAGCAATGACACACCTGTGTGAACAGCCAGGAGACCCCCCCATGTTATGTTACATAGTTACATAGTTAGTACGGTCGAAAAAAGACATATGTCCATCAAGTTCAACCAGGGAATTAAGGGGTAGGGGTGTGGCGCGATATTGGGGAAGGGATGAGATTTTATATTTCTTCATAAGCATTAATCTTATTTTGTCAATTAGGAACATTCAACACCCACCCGCTATAAGGCAGCTGCCTATCATGTCATGCCCTACCTGCACAGGTGTGCTGGCTGCTCAGATGATCCAATTAAGGAGGCCATTTAGTCAGCAGCAGCAGAAGTCCTGTGCCTGGACGCTCCAACAGCGGCCAGACACAAGCAGAAGCAGAAGCAGCAGCAGCAGCAGCAGCACCACCTTTTGTTTTTTGGCTGCAGCAGCAGCAAGACCCACAGGGCTGGCTAGCTGGCTAGCCAGCAAGCAGGTAGCAATGAAAGTAGGAATCTTTCTTTTTAACCCTGTAAGGGGGTGGTGCACTGTACCCGAAGATACTGCCATATCGGGTCAATGCATAGGGCGACGGAAGCAAGCTTCGAAATCGGCCCCGTTCTCAAAAATCCATTTAATATATGGTCCCCAGATAGGGGACGTATCAGATATTAAACTGATAAAAACTGATTTTTTTGATTGAAAGAGCTTTATTTTCCGTTCAGTCATTACAAGTCGTACAATAAATTACAGTCACACAAAGCATGATAGTACAATACACAGCAAAGGTTCCCTAAGCTATACATCGCACACCATGCTACTCTAACATTCAGCTCAATCCTGCAATAGAAAGGCACAAGAGATCAAACAAAAAACCAAATAATACAATCTGTGATCATTACTTGTAGGAAGGGAGGCTGGCTGGCAGCCTCCCATACACACTCTGGCTGGTTGGCAGTCACCCACCAGTACACACAGCAGACCCTAAACCCATATCATTATTGCTAAGCAGGAAGATGGGAGTCCATTTCACTCTGATGGACCATTTTTAAATGCAATCCATAACCTGGCTTTGGCAGGAACCCTTCTTACTCCTCCTACTTGCATTTGATACTGGGTTTAGGATCTGCATAGGAAACACACACACACACACATACAAGCACACACTTACCTGTGTTTCCTGCTGACGCCTCCTTGGCTGTCCCCAAACGGTATAAAACCAACAGCCACGGGAAGCTGTAAGGATAGAGGACATACCTGCATCCTATTGGACTCACTTGTCTTGGTTAAATCCAACTTATTTGACAACCTATGGTGCTGCTACTTCTGCTCATGGCAGTGCTGCTTCTGACAAGGCTGTTCTTTGGTGGGCCTAGGCGACATCACAATCTCCATGGTTACATACACAACAAAGGTCAGATGTTGTTTACACCTGGCCATGCCAGTGGTATTGAGTAGCATATCCCAGTGCTAAGGGTCCTGGGTGCAACAATCTTTCAATGGGGAATAGCCGCACTGAGTTTGTCAAGTGCACCCATGTTTGCAACTCCAACAATACACACATATGTATGTATGTGTGTATGTGTGTATGTGTGTATGTGTGTATGTATGTCTATCTATCTATCTATCTATCTATCTATCTATCTATCTATCTATCTATCCACCCATCTATCTCTATATATATATTTATCTCTCTCTCTCTATATGTATATATATAATTTTTTTTTCTTTTAAATATATATATATATATATATATATATAGAGAGAGAGAGATGGAAATACTTTTTTAAACATGTTTTCACCTCATTTTTACCTTCTTTTTTTCTTCTCTCCATGTTTTCCTTCTTTCCTATGCTGCTGCTTCTTATTTTTCTTCTTTTTCAGACCCTATCATTGCACTATTGCTTATTCAATACCACCAGCAGATGGAGACACTATATTACAACATTAGTTGTGAGCAGCAGTTTGTACAAACAAATGCCTCATAGCTGATGTCCTATCCACCTAGGCACATAGGCACCACCTATTGTCTATTGCCTGCAGTAGGGGCCCACTGGACTAGCCAGCAAGCAGCTGCAGCAAATAAACAGATAATCTTTCTTTCCAACACTGAAACCTGGTGGTGCATTTAATATATGCTATCAGACAGGGGACATATCAGATATTAAACTGATATAAACAGACACCACATTTGATACCAGCCAAAAGGAAGGATGAGAAGTGATAACTGTGAAAGGGGAGGAACCAACGCTGTCCCCTTCACATGCACCATCACTACTTGTAGGAAGGGAGGCTGGCTGGCAGCCTCCCATACACACTCTGGCTGGGTGGCAGTCACCCACCAGTACACATAGCAGACCCTAAACCCATATCATTATTGCTAAGCAGGAAGATGGGAGTCCATTTCACTCTGATGGACCATTTTTAAATGCAATCCATAACCTGGCTTTGGCAGGAACCCTTCTTACTCCTCCTACTTGCATTTGATACTGGGTTTAGGATCTGCATAGGAAACACACACACACACACACACACACACACATACAAGCACACACTTACCTGTGTTGCCTGCTGACGCCTCCTTGGCTGTCCCCAAACGGTATAAAACCAACAGCCACGGGAAGCTGTAAGGATAGAGGACATACCTGCATCCTATTGGACTCACTTGTCTTGGTTAAATCCAACTTATTTGACAACCTATGGTGCTGCTACTTCTGCTCATGGCAGTGCTGCTTCTGACAAGGCTGTTCTTTGGTGGGCCTAGGCGACATCACAATCTCCATGGTTACATACACAACAAAGGTCAGATGTTGTTTACACCTGGCCATGCCAGTGGTATTGAGTAGCATATCCCAGTGCTAAGGGTCCTGGGTGCAACAATCTTTCAATGGGGAATAGCCGCACTGAGTTTGTCAAGTGCACCCATGTTTGCAACTCCAACAATACACACATATGTATGTATGTATGTATGTGTGTATGTGTGTATGTGTGTATGTGTGTATGTATGTCTATCTATCTATCTATCTATCTATCTATCCACCCATCTATCTCTATATATATATTTATCTCTCTCTCTCTATATGTATATATATAATTTTTTTTTCTTTTAAATATATATATATATATATATATATATATATAGAGAGAGAGAGATGGAAATACTTTTTAAACATGTTTTCACCTCATTTTTACCTTCTTTTTTTCTTCTCTCCATGTTTTCCTTCTTTCCTATGCTGCTGCTTCTTATTTTTCTTCTTTTTCAGACCCTATCATTGCACTATTGCTTATTCAATACCACCAGCAGATGGAGACACTATATTACAACATTAGTTGTGAGCAGCAGTTTGTACAAACAAATGCCTCATAGCTGATGTCCTATCCACCTAGGCACCACCTATTGTCTATTGCCTGCAGTAGGGGACCACTGGACTAGCCAGCAAGCAGCTGCAGCAAATAAACAGATAATCTTTCTTTCCAACACTGAAACCTGGTGGTGCATTTAATATCTGCTATCAGATAGGGGACATATCAGATATTAAACTGATATAAACAGACACCACATTTGATACCAGCCAAAAGGAAGGATGATAAGTGATAACTGTGAAAGGGGAGGAACCAACGCTGTCCCCTTCACATGCACCATCACTACTTGTAGGAAGGGAGGCTGGCTGGGTGGCAGTCACCCACCAGTACACACAGCAGACCCTAAACCCATATCATTATTGCTAAGCAGGAAGATGGGAGTCCATTTCACTCTGATGGACCATTTTTAAATGCAATCCATAACCTGGCTTTGGCAGGAACCCTTCTTACTCCTCCTACTTGCATTTGATACTGGGTTTAGGATCTGCATAGGAAACACACACACACACATACAAGCACACACTTACCTGTGTTGCCTGCTGACGCCTCCTTGGCTGTCCCCAAACGGTATAAAACCAACAGCCACGGGAAGCTGTAAGGATAGAGGACATACCTGCATCCTATTGGACTCACTTGTCTTGGTTAAATCCAACTTATTTGACAACCTATGGTGCTGCTACTTCTGCTCATGGCAGTGCTGCTTCTGACAAGGCTGTTCTTTGGTGGGCCTAGGCGACATCACAATCTCCATGGTTACATACACAACAAAGGTCAGATGTTGTTTACACCTGGCCATGCCAGTGGTATTGAGTAGCATATCCCAGTGCTAAGGGTCCTGGGTGCAACAATCTTTCAATGGGGAATAGCCGCACTGAGTTTGTCAAGTGCACCCATGTTTGCAACTCCAACAATACACACATATGTATGTATGTGTGTATGTGTGTATGTATGTCTATCTATCTATCTATCTATCCATCTATCCACCCATCTATCTCTATATATATTTATCTCTCTCTCTCTATATGTATATATATATATATATATATATATATATAATTTTTTTCTTTTAAATATATATATATATATATATATATTTATATATATGTATATACATAGAGAGAGAGAGAGAGATGGAAATACTTTTTTAAACATGTTTTCACCTCATTTTTACCTTCCTTCTTTCCTATGCTGCTGCTTCTTATTTTTCTTCTTTTTCAGACCCTATCATTGCACTATTGCTTATTCAATACCACCAGCAGATGGAGACACTATATTTCAACATTAGTTGTGAGCAGCAGTTTGTACAAACAAATGCCTCATAGCTGATGTCCTATCCATCTAGGCACATAGGCACCACCTATTGTCTATTGCCTGCAGTAGGGGCCCACTGGACTAGCCAGCAAGCAGCTGCAGCAAATAAACAGATAATCATTCTTTCCAACACTGAAACCTGGTGGTGCATTTAATATATGCTATCAGATAGGGGACATATCAGATATTAAACTGATATAAACAGACACCACATTTGATACCAGCCAAAAGGAAGGATGAGAAGTGATAACTGTGAAAGGGGAGGAACCAACGCTGTCCCCTTCACATGCACCATCATTACTTGTAGGAAGGGAGGCTGGCTGGCAGCCTCCCATACACACTCTGGCTGGGTGGCAGTCACCCACCAGTACACACAGCAGACCCTAAACCCATATCATTATTGCTAAGCAGGAAGATGGGAGTCCATTTCACTCTGATGGACCATTTTTAAATGCAATCCATAACCTGGCTTTGGCAGGAACCCTTCTTACTCCTCCTACTTGCATTTGATACTGGGTTTAGGATCTGCATAGGAAACACACACACACACACACACACACACACATACAAGCACACACTTACCTGTGTTGCCTGCTGACGCCTCCTTGGCTGTCCCCAAACGGTATAAAACCAACAGCCACGGGAAGCTGTTAGGATAGAGGACATACCTGCATCCTATTGGACTCACTTGTCTTGGTTAAATCCAACTTATTTGACAACCTATGGTGCTGCTACTTCTGCTCATGGCAGTGCTGCTTCTGACAAGGCTGTTCTTTGGTGGGCCTAGGCGACATCACAATCTCCATGGTTACATACACAACAAAGGTCAGATGTTGTTTACACCTGGCCATGCCAGTGGTATTGAGTAGCATATCCCAGTGCTAAGGGTCCTGGGTGCAACAATCTTTCAATGGGGAATAGCCGCACTGAGTTTGTCAAGTGCACCCATGTTTGCAACTCCAACAATACACACATATGTATGTATGTATGTATGTGTGTATGTGTGTATGTGTGTATGTATGTCTATCTATCTATCCACCCATCTATCTCTATATATATTTATCTCTCTCTCTCTCTATATGTGTATATATATATATATATATATATATATATATATAATTTTTTTTTCTTTTAAATATATATATATATATATATGTATATACATATAGAGAGAGAGAGAGAGATGGAAATACTTTTTTAAACATGTTTTCACCTCATTTTTACCTTCTTTTTTTCTTCTCTCCATGTTTTCCTTCTTTCCTATGCTGCTGCTTCTTATTTTTCTTCTTTTTCAGACCCTATCATTGCACTATTGCTTATTCAATACCACCAGCAGATGGAGACACTATATTACAACATTAGTTGTGAGCAGCAGTTTGTACAAACAAATGCCTCATAGCTGATGTCCTATCCACCTAGGCACATAGGCACCACCTATTGTCTATTGCCTGCAGTAGGGGCCCACTGGACTAGCCAGCAAGCAGCTGCAGCAAATAAACAGATAATCTTTCTTTCCAACACTGAAACCTGGTGGTGCATTTAATATATGCTATCAGATAGGGGACATATCAGATATTAAACTGATATAAACAGACACCACATTTGATACCAGCCAAAAGGAAGGATGAGAAGTGATAACTGTGAAAGGGGAGGAACCAACGCTGTCCCCTTCACATGCACCATCACTACTTGTAGGAAGGGAGGCTGGCTGGCAGCCTCCCATACACACTCTGGCTGGGTGGCAGTCACCCACCAGTACACACAGCAGACCCTAAACCCATATCATTATTGCTAAGCAGGAAGATGGGAGTTCATTTCACTCTGATGGACCATTTTTAAATGCAATCCATAACCTGGCTTTGGCAGGAACCCTTCTTACTCCTCCTACTTGCATTTGATACTGGGTTTAGGATCTGCATAGGAAACACACACACACACACACACACACACACACACACATACAAGCACACACTTACCTGTGTTGCCTGCTGACGCCTCCTTGGCTGTCCCCAAACGGTATAAAACCAACAGCCACGGGAAGCTGTAAGGATAGAGGACATACCTGCATCCTATTGGACTCACTTGTCTTGGTTAAATCCAACTTATTTGACAACCTATGGTGCTGCTACTTCTGCTCATGGCAGTGCTGCTTCTGACAAGGCTGTTCTTTGGTGGGCCTAGGCGACATCACAATCTCCATGGTTACATACACAACAAAGGTCAGATGTTGTTTACACCTGGCCATGCCAGTGGTATTGAGTAGCATATCCCAGTGCTAAGGGTCCTGGGTGCAACAATCTTTCAATGGGGAATAGCCGCACTGAGTTTGTCAAGTGCACCCATGTTTGCAACTCCAACAATACACACATATGTATGTATGTATGTATGTGTGTATGTGTGTATGTGTGTATGTATGTCTATCTATCTATCTATCTATCTATCCACCCATCTATCTCTATATATATATTTATCTCTCTCTCTCTATATGTATATATATAATTTTTTTTTCTTTTAAATATATATATATATATATATATATATATAGAGAGAGAGAGATGGAAATACTTTTTTAAACATGTTTTCACCTCATTTTTACCTTCTTTTTTTCTTCTCTCCATGTTTTCCTTCTTTCCTATGCTGCTGCTTCTTATTTTTCTTCTTTTTCAGACCCTATCATTGCACTATTGCTTATTCAATACCACCAGCAGATGGAGACACTATATTACAACATTAGTTGTGAGCAGCAGTTTGTACAAACAAATGCCTCATAGCTGATGTCCTATCCACCTAGGCACATAGGCACCACCTATTGTCTATTGCCTGCAGTAGGGGACCACTGGACTAGCCAGCAAGCAGCTGCAGCAAATAAACAGATAATCTTTCTTTCCAACACTGAAACCTGGTGGTGCATTTAATATCTGCTATCAGATAGGGGACATATCAGATATTAAACTGATATAAACAGACACCACTTTTGATACCAGCCAAAAGGAAGGATGAGAAGTGATAACTGTGAAAGGGGAGGAACCAACGCTGTCCCCTTCACATGCACCATCACTACTTGTAGGAAGGGAGGCTGGCTGGCAGCCTCCCATACACACTCTGGCTGGGTGGCAGTCACCCACCAGTACACACAGCAGACCCTAAACCCATATCATTATTGCTAAGCAGGAAGATGGGAGTCCATTTCACTCTGATGGACCATTTTTAAATGCAATCCATAACCTGGCTTTGGCAGGAACCCTTCTTACTCCTCCTACTTGCATTTGATACTGGGTTTAGGATCTGCATAGGAAACACACACACACACACACACACACACAAGCACACACTTACCTGTGTTGCCTGCTGACGCCTCCTTGGCTGTCCCCAAACGGTATAAAACCAACAGCCACGGGAAGCTGTAAGGATAGAGGACATACCTGCATCCTATTGGACTCACTTGTCTTGGTTAAATCCAACTTATTTGACAACCTATGGTGCTGCTACTTCTGCTCATGGCAGTGCTGCTTCTGACAAGGCTGTTCTTTGGTGGGCCTAGGCGACATCACAATCTCCATGGTTACATACACAACAAAGGTCAGATGTTGTTTACACCTGGCCATGCCAGTGGTATTGAGTAGCATATCCCAGTGCTAAGGGTCCTGGGTGCAACAATCTTTCAATGGGGAATAGCCGCACTGAGTTTGTCAAGTGCACCCATGTTTGCAACTCCAACAATACACACATATGTATGTATGTATGTATGTGTGTATGTGTGTATGTGTGTATGTGTGTATGTATGTCTATCTATCTATCTATCTATCTATCTATCCACCCATCTATCTCTATATATATATTTATCTCTCTCTCTCTATATGTATATATATAATTTTTTTTTCTTTTAAATATATATATATATATATATATATATAGAGAGAGAGAGATGGAAATACTTTTTTAAACATGTTTTCACCTCATTTTTACCTTTTTTTTTTCTTCTCTCCATGTTTTCCTTCTTTCCTATGCTGCTGCTTCTTATTTTTCTTCTTTTTCAGACCCTATCATTGCACTATTGCTTATTCAATACCACCAGCAGATGGAGACACTATATTACAACATTAGTTGTGAGCAGCAGTTTGTACAAACAAATGCCTCATAGCTGATGTCCTATCCACCTAGGCACCACCTATTGTCTATTGCCTGCAGTAGGGGACCACTGGACTAGCCAGCAAGCAGCTGCAGCAAATAAACAGATAATCTTTCTTTCCTACACTGAAACCTGGTGGTGCATTTAATATATGCTATCAGATAGGGGACATATCAGATATTAAACTGATATAAACAGACACCACATTTGATACCAGCCAAAAGGAAGGATGATAAGTGATAACTGTGAAAGGGGAGGAACCAACGCTGTCCCCTTCACATGCACCATCACTACTTGTAGGAAGGGAGGCTGGCTGGCAGCCTCCCATACACACTCTGGCTGGGTGGCAGTCACCCACCAGTACACACAGCAGACCCTAAACCCATATCATTATTGCTAAGCAGGAAGATGGGAGTCCATTTCACTCTGATGGACCATTTTTAAATGCAATCCATAACCTGGCTTTGGCAGGAACCCTTCTTACTCCTCCTACTTGCATTTGATACTGGGTTTAGGATCTGCATAGGAAACACACACACACACACACACACACACATACAAGCACACACTTACCTGTGTTGCCTGCTGACGCCTCCTTGGCTGTCCCCAAACGGTATAAAACCAACAGCCACGGGAAGCTGTAAGGATAGAGGACATACCTGCATCCTATTGGACTCACTTGTCTTGGTTAAATCCAACTTATTTGACAACCTATGGTGCTGCTACTTCTGCTCATGGCAGTGCTGCTTCTGACAAGGCTGTTCTTTGGTGGGCCTAGGCGACATCACAATCTCCATGGTTACATATACAACAAAGGTCAGATGTTGTTTACACCTGGCCATGCCAGTGGTATTGAGTAGCATATCCCAGTGCTAAGGGTCCTGGGTGCAACAATCTTTCAATGGGGAATAGCCGCACTGAGTTTGTCAAGTGCACCCATGTTTGCAACTCCAACAATACACACATATGTATGTATGTATGTATGTGTGTATGTGTGTATGTGTGTATGTGTGTATGTGTGTATGTATGTCTATCTATCTATCTATCTATCTATCTATCTATCCACCCATCTATCTCTATATATATATTTATCTCTCTCTCTCTATATGTATATATATAATTTTTTTTTCTTTTAAATATATATATATATATATATATATATAGAGAGAGAGATGGAAATACTTTTTTAAACATGTTTTCACCTTCTTTTTTTCTTCTCTCCATGTTTTCCTTCTTTCCTATGCTGCTGCTTCTTATTTTTCTTCTTTTTCAGACCCTATCATTGCACTATTGCTTATTCAATACCACCAGCAGATGGAGACACTATATTACAACATTAGTTGTGAGCAGCAGTTTGTACAAACAAATGCCTCATAGCTGATGTCCTATCCACCTAGGCACATAGGCACCACCTATTGTCTATTGCCTGCAGTAGGGGACCACTGGACTAGCCAGCAAGCAGCTGCAGCAAATAAACAGATAATCTTTCTTTCCAACACTGAAACCTGGTGGTGCATTTAATATCTGCTATCAGATAGGGGACATATCAGATATTAAACTGATATAAACAGACACCACATTTGATACCAGCCAAAAGGAAGGATGAGAAGTGATAACTGTGAAAGGGGAGGAACCAACGCTGTCCCCTTCACATGCACCATCACTACTTGTAGGAAGGGAGGCTGGCTGGCAGCCTCCCATACACACTCTGGCTGGGTGGCAGTCACCCACCAGTACACACAGCAGACCCTAAACCCATATCATTATTGCTAAGCAGGAAGATGGGAGTCCATTTCACTCTGATGGACCATTTTTAAATGCAATCCATAACCTGGCTTTGGCAGGAACCCTTCTTACTCCTCCTACTTGCATTTGATACTGGGTTTAGGATCTGCATAGGAAACACACACACACACACACACACACACACAAGCACACACTTACCTGTGTTGCCTGCTGACGCCTCCTTGGCTGTCCCCAAACGGTATAAAACCAACAGCCACGGGAAGCTGTAAGGATAGAGGACATACCTGCATCCTATTGGACTCACTTGTCTTGGTTAAATCCAACTTATTTGACAACCTATGGTGCTGCTACTTCTGCTCATGGCAGTGCTGCTTCTGACAAGGCTGTTCTTTGGTGGGCCTAGGCGACATCACAATCTCCATGGTTACATACACAACAAAGGTCAGATGTTGTTTACACCTGGCCATGCCAGTGGTATTGAGTAGCATATCCCAGTGCTAAGGGTCCTGGGTGCAACAATCTTTCAATGGGGAATAGCCGCACTGAGTTTGTCAAGTGCACCCATGTTTGCAACTCCAACAATACACACATATGTATGTATGTATGTGTGTATGTGTGTATGTGTGTATGTGTGTATGTATGTCTATCTATCTATCTATCTATCTATCTATCTATCTATCCACCCATCTATCTCTATATATAGTTATCTCTCTCTCTCTCTCTATATGTATATATATATATATATATATATATATATATTTATTTATTTTCTTTTAAATATATATATATATATATATATATATATATATGTATATACATAGAGAGAGAGAGAGAGATGGAAATACTTTTTTAAACATGTTTTCACCTCATTTTTACCTTCTTTTTTTCTTCTCTCCATGTTTTCCTTCTTTCCTATGCTGCTGCTTCTTATTTTTCTTCTTTTTCAGACCCTATCATTGCACTATTGCTTATTCAATACCACCAGCAGATGGAGACACTATATTTCAACATTAGTTGTGAGCAGCAGTTTGTACAAACAAATGCCTCATAGCTGATGTCCTATCCATCTAGGCACATAGGCACCACCTATTGTCTATTGCCTGCAGTAGGGGCCCACTGGACTAGCCAGCAAGCAGCTGCAGCAAATAAACAGATAATCTTTCTTTCCAACACTGAAACCTGGTGGTGCATTTAATATATGCTATCAGATAGGGGACATATCAGATATTAAACTGATATAAACAGACACCACATTTGATACCAGCCAAAAGGAAGGATGAGAAGTGATAACTGTGAAAGGGGAGGAACCAACGCTGTCCCCTTCACATGCACCATCATTACTTGTAGGAAGGGAGGCTGGCTGGCAGCCTCCCATACACACTCTGGCTGGGTGGCAGTCACCCACCAGTACACACAGCAGACCCTAAACCCATATCATTATTGCTAAGCAGGAAGATGGGAGTCCATTTCACTCTGATGGACCATTTTTAAATGCAATCCATAACCTGGCTTTGGCAGGAACCCTTCTTACTCCTCCTACTTGCATTTGATACTGGGTTTAGGATCTGCATAGGAAACACACACACACACACACACACACACACACACACACACACACACACACACATACAAGCACACACTTACCTGTGTTGCCTGCTGACGCCTCCTTGGCTGTCCCCAAACGGTATAAAACCAACAGCCACGGGAAGCTGTAAGGATAGAGGACATACCTGCATCCTATTGGACTCACTTGTCTTGGTTAAATCCAACTTATTTGACAACCTATGGTGCTGCTACTTCTGCTCATGGCAGTGCTGCTTCTGACAAGGCTGTTCTTTGGTGGGCCTAGGCGACATCACAATCTCCATGGTTACATACACAACAAAGGTCAGATGTTGTTTACACCTGGCCATGCCAGTGGTATTGAGTAGCATATCCCAGTGCTAAGGGTCCTGGGTGCAACAATCTTTCAATGGGGAATAGCCGCACTGAGTTTGTCAAGTGCACCCATGTTTGCAACTCCAACAATACACACATATGTATGTATGTATGTATGTGTGTATGTGTGTATGTGTGTATGTATGTCTATCTATCTATCTATCTATCTATCTATCCACCCATCTATCTCTATATATATATTTATCTCTCTCTCTCTATATGTATATATATAATTTTTTTTTCTTTTAAATATATATATATATATATATATATATAGAGAGAGAGAGAGATGGAAATACTTTTTTAAACATGTTTTCACCTCATTTTTACCTTCTTTCCTATGCTGCTGCTTCTTATTTTTCTTCTTTTTCAGACCCTATCATTGCACTATTGCTTATTCAATACCACCAGCAGATGGAGACACTATATTACAACATTAGTTGTGAGCAGCAGTTTGTACAAACAAATGCCTCATAGCTGATGTCCTATCCACCTAGGCACATAGGCACCACCTATTGTCTATTGCCTGCAGTAGGGGACCACTGGACTAGCCAGCAAGCAGCTGCAGCAAATAAACAGATAATCTTTCTTTCCAACACTGAAACCTGGTGGTGCATTTAATATCTGCTATCAGATAGGGGACATATCAGATATTAAACTGATATAAACAGACACCACATTTGATACCAGCCAAAAGGAAGGATGATAAGTGATAACTGTGAAAGGGGAGGAACCAACGCTGTCCCCTTCACATGCACCATCACTACTTGTAGGAAGGGAGGCTGGCTGGCAGCCTCCCATACACACTCTGGCTGGGTGGCAGTCACCCACCAGTACACACAGCAGACCCTAAACCCATATCATTATTGCTAAGCAGGAAGATGGGAGTCCATTTCACTCTGATGGACCATTTTTAAATGCAATCCATAACCTGGCTTTGGCAGGAACCCTTCTTACTCCTCCTACTTGCATTTGATACTGGGTTTAGGATCTGCATAGGAAACACACACACACACACACATACAAGCACACACTTACCTGTGTTGCCTGCTGACGCCTCCTTGGCTGTCCCCAAACGGTATAAAACCAACAGCCACGGGAAGCTGTAAGGATAGAGGACATACCTGCATCCTATTGGACTCACTTGTCTTGGTTAAATCCAACTTATTTGACAACCTATGGTGCTGCTACTTCTGCTCATGGCAGTGCTGCTTCTGACAAGGCTGTTCTTTGGTGGGCCTAGGCGACATCACAATCTCCATGGTTACATACACAACAAAGGTCAGATGTTGTTTACACCTGGCCATGCCAGTGGTATTGAGTAGCATATCCCAGTGCTAAGGGTCCTGGGTGCAACAATCTTTCAATGGGGAATAGCCGCACTGAGTTTGTCAAGTGCACCCATGTTTGCAACTCCAACAATACACACATATGTATGTATGTATGTATGTGTGTATGTGTGTATGTGTGTATGTGTGTATGTGTGTATGTATGTCTATCTATCTATCTATCTATCTATCCACCCATCTATCTCTATATATATATTTATCTCTCTCTCTATATGTATATATATAATTTTTTTTTCTTTTAAATATATATATATATATATATATATAGAGAGAGAGAGAGATGGAAATACTTTTTTAAACATGTTTTCACCTCATTTTTACCTTCTTTTTTTCTTCTCTCCATGTTTTCCTTCTTTCCTATGCTGCTGCTTCTTATTTTTCTTCTTTTTCAGACCCTATCATTGCACTATTGCTTATTCAATACCACCAGCAGATGGAGACACTATATTACAACATTAGTTGTGAGCAGCAGTTTGTACAAACAAATGCCTCATAGCTGATGTCCTATCCACCTAGGCACATAGGCACCACCTATTGTCTATTGCCTGCAGTAGGGGACCACTGGACTAGCCAGCAAGCAGCTGCAGCAAATAAACAGATAATCTTTCTTTCCAACACTGAAACCTGGTGGTGCATTTAATATCTGCTATCAGATAGGGGACATATCAGATATTAAACTGATATAAACAGACACCACATTTGATACCAGCCAAAAGGAAGGATGATAAGTGATAACTGTGAAAGGGGAGGAACCAACGCTGTCCCCTTCACATGCACCATCACTACTTGTAGGAAGGGAGGCTGGCTGGCAGCCTCCCATACACACTCTGGCTGGGTGGCAGTCACCCACCAGTACACACAGCAGACCCTAAACCCATATCATTATTGCTAAGCAGGAAGATGGGAGTCCATTTCACTCTGATGGACCATTTTTAAATGCAATCCATAACCTGGCTTTGGCAGGAACCCTTCTTACTCCTCCTACTTGCATTTGATACTGGGTTTAGGATCTGCATAGGAAACACACACACACACACACAAGCACACACTTACCTGTGTTGCCTGCTGACGCCTCCTTGGCTGTCCCCAAACGGTATAAAACCAACAGCCACGGGAAGCTGTAAGGATAGAGGACATACCTGCATCCTATTGGACTCACTTGTCTTGGTTAAATCCAACTTATTTGACAACCTATGGTGCTGCTACTTCTGCTCATGGCAGTGCTGCTTCTGACAAGGCTGTTCTTTGGTGGGCCTAGGCGACATCACAATCTCCATGGTTACATACACAACAAAGGTCAGATGTTGTTTACACCTGGCCATGCCAGTGGTATTGAGTAGCATATCCCAGTGCTAAGGGTCCTGGGTGCAACAATCTTTCAATGGGGAATAGCCGCACTGAGTTTGTCAAGTGCACCCATGTTTGCAACTCCAACAATACACACATATGTATGTATGTATGTATGTGTGTATGTGTGTATGTGTGTATGTATGTCTATCTATCTATCTATCTATCCACCCATCTATCTCTATATATATTTATCTCTCTCTCTCTCTCTATATGTATATATATATATATATTTTTTTTCTTTTAAATATATGTATATATATATATATATATATATATATATATATGTATATACATATATAGAGAGAGAGAGATGGAAATACTTTTTTAAACATGTTTTCACCTCATTTTTACCTTCTTTTTTTCTTCTCTCCATGTCTTCCTTCTTTCCTATGCTGCTGCTTCTTATTTTTCAGACCCTATCATTGCACTATTGCTTATTCAATACCACCAGCAGATGGAGACACTATATTACAACATTAGTTGTGAGCAGCAGTTTGTACAAACAAATGCCCCATAGCTGATGTCCTATCCACCTAGGCACATAGGCACTACCTATTGTCTATTGCCTGCAGTAGGGACCCACTGGA